>NW_020291839.1:0-298878 GCF_003184835.1 Aspergillus costaricaensis CBS 115574
TAATTAATAATTATCTTATAACTCAGTATATCACAGGTTAACTACTATAAAAACCTTCTAGTTATAATATCTTTTTTTAATGAAAAGAATATAAAGTTTTCATATAATACCTATCTAGAACTTATATTTATATTATTATATATTGTATATATATATATATATACAGACTCTACAGGGCTATTTTATTTTATTAAATAATTTATTCTAAAAGTTTATTAAAGAAAGAATCAACCTGGATTTACCTTTTATAATAAAAAAAATAAATTCAAAATATAATTGATTTAATACTATTTTTAACATTTTTATATTCTCATTTTTCAGGGCCTTGCTAGAAATAATATTATTTATATATATTATTTATAATTTTAAGTTAAAAAAAGATTTTAATATTAGAGAGTTTTTATAAAATTATAAGTATCCATAATAAATATTCAATTATTAATAATTTTAAGTTATATTATCTGATATACACCATGATAGAGTATCATTATCAAAATATTAAAATGAAAATATTAATCAATTTTTATTATTAAGATTAATTTAGAGCCACTGCTTCCCGAAAGGGTAATTATATATAAAACAATAATTATAATTTATTATTAATCTTACATGGTATAAGGGTGGATATAATGAGATAGTATGAAGAGTATGTCTTATCTGTGAATATGAAATATAGGGTTAACTTCCTTAAAATATTATTGCTAGCTATCCTATCTCTGCCCGTGAATAGTGAGATATTCGCAGATAACTTATAAATTATATAATAAGTATTAACTAAGTCTCATGACAGGACTGTTATCAGTATAGATATTTTTTATAATAATAAGTATCACGAGGGTTACAAGGATTTAGATTTTTATAATTATTATTTTTATAAGGCCTTGGTCCCCAAGACTATAAGAATTAATAGTAATTATAATAATTATTTTAGTGTAAATTTTAATTTATAGTAACTAGTAATATCTAGTATTATTCATGATAGGCTAGATACTATTAAAATCCTTATATATAAATTTTTATAAGAGAAACTATGTAGGGGAAAGATTATTTATCTTTTTTATTTTATAAAATATTCTATATTATTTTTTATGATATTTTCTTATAAGGTCCTCCTGTGGTATATTATTATTATATTTTATATAAATTATTTTTTTAATAATCTTTCTATGAATTATTTCTTTGTAAATATTCTTTTATAAATTTTTATTTATAAAATCTTTTTATAAGATACACAGAGTATTACTTTATTATATATAAAATCCTAGAATTACTGCGGAATCTCAGGTTTTTTATAAAATTTATTTTAAAATAATATAGTATATATATTAATAATAAATCTGTTTTAGAATATAAATCAGGATTCAGGACTCAGGATTCTTAATAGAATTCTATATAGATTTCTTTCTATTTAAAATTTAATTTTTTTTTTAATTTTTTCATATAAAAATATTCGTATATGGCTCACTTCTTTTATATTTATAATAATTAAATAATTAGTTATTCTCTGTAATATATTTTTTTTATAATATTATTTTAATATGCCCCTCTTATATAATTAAATAAAAATATTTATTATTATTATTATATATAATTATTTTTTATTCTTTTTCTTCTTCTCCCGTGAAAAACCAGTGAGTAATCTTTCTATAAATAATTATTATATCTTATATAATATAGTATTTTCGTATGAAATATATTTCTCTATTATTATATATTAGTATATTATTATTACTGCTATTAAATAAGCTTATCTTATAATTTTTATATTTTTTTTCTGCTGGTTTATTTTTATTATTTATAGAATTTTTTAATCTTTTTTCCGTGGTAAGTTAGCCTCTGTATAAATATAATTAAATTTATAATTAATTATAATAATTATTTATTATTATTATTATTATTATAATTTTTTTATATTTTTTATAGCTCTCTCTGCAATTTCTGTATTTTCTACTATAATAAATTATCTTATTCTTATAGTATCCACGTGCGCGTGTGAGTACTGATTTATAATAATTTATATTTTTTATAAATATATTTAATATTATCTAGTCTTTTATAATATCTGTTATTAATAGTTTTTATTAAAAAGAAATTTATAGTGAGCTGGTTATCTTGATTAATATATTAATAATTTTAATTATAAGAAATTTTTATATTTATAAATTACCCCTGCCTCCAGCAGATACTTTTAGATTAATTTAAAATTAGTCAGTCCCACAGAAAATAAAGCTTGTAAATTAGTTTTTATACTAATTTATAAAGTTATCTATAGTATTCTGCTTTATTAAAATATTTATAATATATTTAATTATTTTATCTAGTTTTTTTTTCTGGAAAGAGCAGGAGTCTTTTTCTGGTTATAAATATTATTAAATAATAATATTTATTCTTTATATTATATCTTTTATTAAGTATATCTTGTGAGAATAGCTGGGAAAGTATATTTTATTTTATAAAATTATATTTACAATTAAAATTAGAATATAATTTCTGTCTGGTTAAAAATATAAGATATACTATAAGAACTAGAATAATATTCTAGCTTTTATAATATATATTAGTAACAGTTATAATTAAAAATATAATAATTATTTTTATATTGGTTATAAAGAATATGAGTTTTATTAATTGATTAAAATATATATTTTTATAAAATTAATATAGTTTATTTTTAATTTTATAATTAGTATTTTACCTGTATGTAATAATAATTAAATTAATTATATATAAGAATTTATACATACAATCAAACGCCTTACTGGAGAATATTTATAATTTTAAATATAATAAAAAAAGTAATAACAGATACGGATTTCTAAAGAGTATCTGTTCAAACTTTCTAGATATTATAATTATATTCATAAAAAGAGTAATAAGAGTTCTTTTTCTAGACATAATTACAAAGAATCTTATAAAAATTAAAAATCTTATATACTTACAGCAGACTATCTAGATTAAATTAAATAAATTTATTATAATATTAAAAAGCAGGGGCTTTGTGACACCTGTAGTTTTAATATTATAATCAGATTTAAAAAATAATAAAATAAAGATTTATTTCAATTTTTAAGTTATATATATTTAACTAAAAAGGTTATATATTGAAGATAGTAGTACTAGCCTGATTTAATAAATTCTTATAAAGATATAGAGCTTCTGGCTGAGAACCTGGAACTATATATATAAAACATTTTAATACAATAATTTAACTACTCCGGTACAGGAATCAGTCTTTAATAATAATTATATTATTAGTCAGATTATTTATACAGGAATCCTGTCTAATAGTAATAATTTTGATATTATAATTTATAATTAAAATCAGCGCATTCCATAGCATTATAAATATTAAAATTATAGATATATACATTCATACTACTATAAATATCCCGCCTGTATATACTGTATAAAAAACTATAAAAATAATATTAATAAATATTATATATACTATATTCTTTATAATAAAACATATTATACTTTTAATTATATCTGTGAATATAAAAAATATATATCTAAAAAGAATCTATTAATAATATTGAATTACGTGACTAGAATTTTTATTAATCTTCGGGTCAGATATTATATATAAAGTGATTTTTCTAGTTAATTGTTTAGTATTATTATAATTAATATGTAAAATATTACTATCATCTTGTATAACCAAGACTTTTAATTATATTATATGAAATAATTTTATTTAAAAATTAAGAAGACTATAATAGCTCAGAGTAAAAATTATAAAAGCTTCCAAACTTAACTATAAAATTGATAATTATTATAATAAGTAACTCTGTATTAAATAATTTAATTGTATAAACAATACCTGTCTTTATTATTAGAATTAATAATAAAATAATAATAAATATAAATTATAATAAGTTTTTTTATACAGGGCTCCTAGCTACTTAAATTAATAAATTATTATTAAAGTCATAAATATATTAATTCTAATAATAATAAAGATAAGAAGTCTTTGAATCTTAATTTTAATAATTATAATATTAATAATAATAATATTTATAAAAAATTATATTACAACCCAGTATATTATAAATCAATTACTAGAAGAATCTCCCAGTTATTATATATTTTTTAATAAAGAAATATATGATAATATAATAGCTATTTAAAATTTATATTTTAATTATTATATATTATAAGTAATTTCACACACGCAGAATTTATAAAACTATTTTTATGAAATTATATAATTTATTTAATATTATTCTTAATGTTTTTATACTTAATTCTTCAGGAATTTATTAAGAATAAGATTATTTCTATATATAATATTTATAATTATAAGCCACAGAAAAATGTTTCATTATTAAAAACTCTTTATAAGATTATAAATATTTATAATAAATATCTAGTTGTCAGTAACTTTAATTTAATATTAAAATATAATTATTAAAATCATGAAACAGAAGTACTAGTTAATCTAAATACTAAAATTAATTTAAAACTATTATTTCTTAAAGAAGTAACTATATACAAGAAGAATATTTATAAAATTATTTTATAGTATACAGACTAGCTGATTAGCTATTAATTTTAGAAAAATTAATATTAATTTAAATTAATTTCTAATTTATCAAAATATTAATATTAAAATAATAAGATTAAACAGCTAATGATTAGAGATTATTCTAAAAAATTTTAATTATATATATATATATCATATCCAGACATAGATATTATATTAATAAATAGTATTAACATTATTATATTTTATCTTATATTAGTATTTACAACGATAATTTTTAAAGTAATTTTTAAGAAAAAAATTATACAGTAATCCTGTCCAGAATATATTAATAATATTTAATTAATAGGAAACAAATAAAATAAATATAACGATTATATAAATATATATATTTAAAGAATAAAAAGGGATTATATATAAGTTAATATTCAATAGATTAGATAATTACTACAGTATTAAAAATTAAATATTATAAATAAATTAGAAAAAAATATATCTGTATAAACATTCTGATATTTAACTAAATTTATATTTATGCCTGCTCTATAACTTTTATGAGTATAATTACAATATCCAAGAAATTTAAGAAAATATTCTTTAAAGATTTATATCCATTGTTACTCTTCTGAAAATATTTAAACTGTTAATATTATCTAGTAAGGTATTTATTCAAATATATGAATTCTTATATATAGTTAGTTTAATTATTTAAAATTATATAGTCCTTCCAGCAGTTCTTTATAATATTATAATTATATAAGATTAAAAACACCATAAAAGCAACATAGATAGTGTTAGAAAATAATTAAATTTAACCTTCCAAGATTATTTGAATACAGATAAAAAATAATAATAATAATAAACTATATATTTCTATTATCCCTGCAGCTAGATCTCTGAAATTAATAGATTATATGCTGGAAGGCCAATACTGCTGTCTTAAATATAATTTAATATAAGATATTATTAGATTATATCTAGTAGTGGTAGTAGATCTCTATAATAATAATTATTAAATAATAATATTTATTAAAGATTTATTATATAAATTAATCAGAATTTTTATTTAACATATAACTATAAAAGAATTATTTATTAATATACAAGAATAATAGCTGGTTAAATATTAATTATACTTAATATAGCTAGCAGGAATTATATAATTAAAATTGTTATTAAAACAGAATCTTATAAAAATAAGATATTAATAGTATTATTAGTATACAGGATAGCCACGGCGCGTGAAAAGAGAAAAAATAATAATTATAATAATAATAATAATAAAGACAGGCACGGCGGGCAAAACAGATATAATAAGATTAATAATAATAAAAAATTAATTATTATAATAATAATACAGATAGCATATAAAATATAGAAAGAATAAACTATTTTTATTAATTTTTTAATTAATAATAATGTCCATGGCCACGCACTTCTAAAAAAAAGAAAATCAGTAACCAATAAAAAAGTATATATAATATATAACTAAGTTATATATAAACTCACGATCTGCGCAACATAACAATTTTTTATATAAAATATAAAATATATATTTTTATTATACAGGATACTATAATATATATTTTTATTATATAAAAAAAATCCTTGATTTTATATAATTTATTATTATAAATTAAATATAATAAATAATAAAGTTATTTACAAGTGAGTTCTTATTCATTAAAAATAAAATTATAAGATTATATTTATTACTTTATATTAACTGTTACAGATATACGCGCAGTATTACTTTTATATATAAAGGTTTAAAGTAAGAAAACATATTATATATTAGCAGCGGGAAAGATTATAAAAAAAAATATTTTAATTAATCAGATTCTTATAACTTTCTAATTTCTTAATTAAGTGCGCAAAGTTACACAGATCTTTTTATAATTATAAAAATATAATCTCCAGGAGAAGAGAATAATATTAAAACAGATTTATTAATTTATTATAATTTAATAAGTTATATAGTAATACACAGTCATAAATCATATGGATTAGATAAGATTATATAATATACTTTTATATTATATCTTACTGGTCCCCCCAATACTGCAGGAGGCCAGTAATCAGTTCTAAGCAGAACAGTAGCTAGTGTTCGCACATATAATTAAACTTATCATATCTCCTACATTGCCCCTAACAATATACAAGTAAATATTTTACTAGAAAATATTAATAATTTTAAATATTATCAGAAAAGTAATAATAGATATAAGTCTCTAAAAAGTAAAATCTTAGACTTTTTGAATATTATAATTATATTTTAAAAATAACAAGATAAAACTTTATATTAATCTCTAGATTATACATATTTAACTAAGATATAGTTTAAAAATAATAATATTAGTCTGATTTAATTAATTCTTATTAAGATTTCTAGAATTCCAGCTAAATTAAATCCTCTAGTAGAGAACCTAGAATTATATATATATATAAAATCTTGAATATAATAATTCAATTATTTTAAAACGGGAATCGGAATCTGATTAATTAAGTTAAAAAATATTATTATTTGTAATAATTCTAAGATCTTAAACTCTAAGATTACAGCTAAATAAATTTTTTTAAATAGTAATAAAATTTTTTATTATATATATAAATACTCTCCGAATCAGGATTGTAAAAATAAATATAATATTTGAATATTATAAATACATTATAGCTCTTATTAATATGATAGCTGAGTATCTGCTTACTATTAATATTTATTAATAAACTACTATATTAATAAAAATTATATATATTAAATAAACTTGATTATAGAAAAAGTTATCCAGAAAGATTATTTATATTAATAATAAAATTTAGTAATAATTATACTGCCAGCCAGGCTATCTGTATAAGAATTCTATTTAATAATAATAATTTTAATATTATAATTCATAACTAAGATTAATATGTTTTATAGTATTATAAATATTAAAATCATAGATATATATATTAAATATTATTATAAATATTCAATTTATATATATATTATGTAGAAGATTATAAGAGTATTAACTATTTTTATAAATATAGAAAGACATGCCTAGAGATAATTTATTAATAATATTAATTTATATTATTTAGTTTTTTATTAATTCTCTGGTCAGGTATTATATATAAAAAATCTCTTAATAAATTATCTAATACTATTATAACTAATATATAAGATGTTAATATTATTTTATAAGGCTGAGGACTTAATTAATTATATTATATAAAATAATCTTATTTAGATATTAAAAACGAAGATTATAGTAGCTTAAAATAAAAATTATTATAATAAGAATTATAAAAGCTTCCAGGCTTAATTATAAAATAAGTAATATTCTATTAAATAATTCTGTATTAAATTAATTCCATATTAAATTTTAGAATATTAAACAAGACTAGTCTTACAATACTAAAATGATTTATAAATAATTTTATTAGAAGATATCTATCTCTGTTATTAAAAATTAATAATAGATATAATAATAATAAGTCTTTCTCCTGTACAGGGCTCCTGGTCATTTTAAATTAAATGAAATTCTATTAATTAATTACTACTAAAGTAGTAAGTATATAAATCTTAATAATAATAATAATATTAAGAACTCTCTAAATCTTAATCTTAAAATAATAATAATCATGAACAATTATATTATAACTTAGTATATTATAAATTAATTACTAGAAGAGTCTTCTAATCATAATATACTTTTTTATAAGGAAATATAAGATTTTAATATAATTATTATTCAGGAATTATATCTGAATTATTATATATTAATAATTATATATATGTAGACTCTACAAAATTACTTCCATATAATTATATAATCTATTTGAAAAAATTATTTTAAATTTACTTTTTCATTAGTAAGGAGATAGACTTAAAGATATAATTTATTTAATATTATTTTTAATATTTTAATATCTTAATCTTTCGGGGCCTTGCTGAGAATAAGGATATTTAAATATATAATATTTATAATTTTATATTATAAAAAAGATATCTTAATATTAAAGATTTTTTATAGGATTATAAATGTCTAGAGTAAGGATCTAGTTATTAATAACTTTAATTTATACTATCTGATTGATATAGACTGTGTTCCGATATAATTATCAAAATTATAATAATAAAGATTTTAATTAATTTATTTAGTCATTAAAATATTAGCCTGAAGCTACTACTTCCTGAAAAAATAAATATTTATAAAATATTATATATAAGAAAATAATGATAAAATTATTATTAATCTTATATAAAGTATTTTATAATTTATAAACTAGCTGATCAGCTACTATTTCTATAGAAATTAATAATAAAATATTAATTATAGATTTATATTAATATATTTGAATTTTTAATTTATTACTAAAATTAATTATTAATTAAAATTTTATTTTGAAAGAAATTAATCATAAATATATCCTCCTTGAATATGATACTATATTATTAAATAATATTAATATTTATATATTTTATTTAATATCAGTATTTATAAAAATAATTAATAATATAATTCTAAAGAAGCAGATTATTCAATAATCTTATTTAAGATATATATTTATAAAATTAAATAAATAAAGAAAAGGATTAAGCAGATATAAAAATAATATATATATATATATATATATATATTCAAAAAGGAATAATAAGAGATTTTATATAATCTAATATTTAATAAATAAAGTAACTGTTAAATTTTTAACAATTATATATTATAAATAAAAAAACAAATCTGTATAAATATTATAGTAATTGATAAAATAAATTTATATTAAAATATTTTTTAAAATAATACTACTCATCTGAGTAATATTATAAAATATAATTATTTATTATTATTATATATATTATAAATGATTTTATAAGAAATCTTTAGAACTATATATTAAAATATATCTTATATCATACTTAATCTAGATAATATTTTAAAATTTATTCTATAATAAATACTGTCTCAAATTAAATTATAAATATTATTTTATATAATTTTAGATTTTAATTATGCTCGTTTTACAGAAGCTAAATAAAAATAATTATATAAATCTTAAAAATTATTATTTTATAATCTTATTCAACATAATAAGATTTTTAAATTTATTGATATTATGTATTTTAATTATTCAATTGAATATTATAAGTTTTTCTTATAAAAATAAAAAGAAGAAAGGCAGGTATATTTTTATAAACATATAATATATTCTTTGATGAAGATCTATATTACTTAATAAATTAAATATTTTCTTATATTATCTTCAATTTTTAATATATCTAGAACTTAAAATATTTTTTTATATTTATATTTCTTATATAAGTTTTAAAAGTAGCAGGTGCTACTGGTACTTATTAATTAAATTTAAATATATAAACAATATTCATATTTCTTTAAGATTTTATTATTTAAAATAATTATTTTTTTAATTTTCATATACACATAAATATGCTGAGTAATATATATATATATATATATATTTAGATTTTTACTAGTTAAATATAATCTCATTTATTTAATTAAGTAATATACTTTTATATTTATTATCTATAATTCTTATATTATAAAATTTAATTTACTAATTTATAAAAACTTAAAATTGAATTTATAGAAAAGTTTTATTATCTTGATATTACTTTTATCTTAATCTCTCTTAATCTATTAAAGGAATTTATTTAAAATATTTATAAATGAAAATAATTAATTTAGTCTCTGTCCTGTCTTTAATTATTAATTTAATAGGAAAGATATTCTTTCTAAATCTTTAATATATATATATATATATATATTATAGATTTAATTTTTTAATTCTTATATAGCTGCTTTATATGGCTCATATAAAATATATAAATTTTAAAAAATAATATCTAATATTATTATAGCTATAGAAAGTATCTAGTATTATTAATATAATTTTGCTTTTTATTAAATAATTGTATTTTATAAATTAGACTAATGGTCCCAGCCTTAATTTGTTTATTGTATTAATATCTGTATTATCTGAGATATATATAATATAATTTATATTTAAAATTATATTTATTAATCTGGCCCGCGAAGTAATATAATTTATTATTATAATATAAATCCTAGGCTAATTCAGAGCTCTACTGAATAAGATACTAGAAAAAATAATAATCATTTCTTATAAAATATTATTAATTATTTTATTCAATAGAATAGCAGTACTCCTATCTTTTTATATATTGAATTAAATAATAATACTCCCCCTGCTAGCCATACAGAGGAGGATACTATAGTAAAAACATTTTTGTAAGAATAATTAATATTATAAGTAAATAGATTCTATATTCTGGCAGGCTGGGGGGGGGGGGGTGTTATTATTAAAATAAATATATAAGAAGATAAAATTACCAACTCTGCTATAGTTTTATAAAAAAATACTATTATTATTATTATTCTACAAGAAAATCAAAATATTATTATTTTTTCACTAGTATCTTATTCAATAAGACCCTGAATTAATCTAAAACTTATATTATAATAATAAATCATAGTATTTTACAGGCTAGATTAATAAATCTAAATCTGAGTATATATCTGTAATTATTTATAGAAAATTTTAATTCAAATATATTTATATATATACCTATAAAAATAAAATATATTAAGTTAACTATTCTTCTGTTTTATATAAGTATTTGATTAATTCTGTGACCCTGATAGTATCTAAATAATTTATAAAACTAATTTTTTTAATTTATATTCATCTTAAAATAGAGTTTTATGCCTGGTACAAGTCTATATATAAATATTTTAAAAATAAGCCTTAGAAGAATATATTATATATATAAATTATATAAATTAATTTATTAAACTTTTTAATATTAATTAATTTTTTAAAATAGTATTCCCAATACTAGTTTTGATAATTAATATACTTGTTACCAGTGACTTTTTATAGCCAGAAAATTATTACAAGAAGATTATCTAGTTAAAATAATAAAATTAATTAATATATATAATTACATTTTATAAAATATATTAATTTAATTAATAATATTTGAAAGAAGGAGTATAAGCCTGGATAATAGCTTGATTATTAATAAAAATAATTAATTCATATATTTTTAAAGATACTGGGGTCAGCAAGGTAAGAATATTATAATTATTAATAATATAATTTATAAAATATAACTATTTAAGAAGAACTAGAGCTATCTTAATATTATTTAGTTTTTTAATATATATTATATATATTATATCAAAGTTTACAGAGTAGTAGATAATATAAAATCCTAAAATTATAATTATTTTAATATTATCTTTATATTTACTACTATTAATATAAATATTAAAACAATTTAGCTATATTAAATTAGTATTATTTGAATATTTTTTAAATTTTTTAATTTAATCTCTGTCTATAGCAGGTTTTATTAAGAAAAATTATTATGAAATTAATAATTTTAATATCAAGTAAACTAATTAGATTTCTACTTAAGGATCAAGTAAGATCTATCTTAAATTTTAAAAAAAAATTAAATCTAATTAAAAAAAATTTTATAATTAATTAATAACTATATATATTACAGAGTACTTGGTAAAATAATAATATTAAAATCTATAAACTATTTTTAATAACTTATTTGAAAAATAAAATAAGAAAATATAATATAAAAACAAACTTCAAGAACTATATAATATATTATATAAAATATTTTAATAATTTAAAAAAATATACAGTGCTGGATAATTTCTATAATCTTAATAATATTAAATATTTTTTCAAATTATTTTTTATATTTTATATAAGTTATATAGAGTAACTATGCAGAAATTAAAAAATTGAAATTATAATATATATATTATATTAAAAGTTTAAGATAAGTAATTTTTATATTAAATTAATAATTAAAAATAGAATAAAGATTAAATTAAATATTTTAATTTATAATTATTTCAAATAAGCCCTCTCTGATAAATTAAATTCAAAGTAAATATTAAAATATTAGAATTTCTTTATAATCTTAATTTTAAGATTTTATGATTAAAAGAATTAATTAAGTTTGATGATATAAAAATTATAAATAAATAATATATAAATATTATTTAATTATAAAAGAATTCCTGTTGTTGCCGCTGAGCAGATTAATATTATAAAGTAAGTAAAATATAAAAAATAATAAAAAGTTCTATAAAATATTAATTATAATTTAATATTTCTCACAAATATTTTCTAATATAATAATAACTATATATCAGTCATTAAAAAAGCTTTAAATCTAATTAATAAATATTGGAAAAGTTTATTTTTTAAAAGATTCTATAACAGATATAAATATAAGATATTATCATATGTTTCAATTAAATATATTAAGAATCAGGAGAATTATAACAGGATAGTTATTTTATTAAATAATATATATATTTTTTAAAAAAATTGTAATATATACTTATAGAAACATCCCTGCTATTCTCTTATATATTATTATAATAAAAACTTATAAAATTTAACCAGATAATTGAGATATATAATAATTATAAAATGTAAAAAATTTATTAATTATACTCAGCAAGACTATGGAATTATAATCATTTAATTTCTAAAAATAATATTTGTAATTTAAATATATATTAAATATCTTTAATAGTATCTACTTAATTTAAGATAATACTTATTAAAAAATAAAAGGTAAAATATTATCTAAATTATTTATTTTATAAAAGTACAGTTTAATATATAATCCTATAAATCTTTTATAAAATAAT
This sequence comes from Aspergillus costaricaensis CBS 115574, assembly GCF_003184835.1. Classification (NCBI taxonomy): domain Eukaryota; kingdom Fungi; phylum Ascomycota; class Eurotiomycetes; order Eurotiales; family Aspergillaceae; genus Aspergillus; species Aspergillus costaricensis. The sequence continues at coordinate 13,204 of NW_020291839.1, forward strand.
CTATAATATATATAATAATAGTAGATAGTAATCTTTTATAATATTATTTAAATTAATAATGTTAATCTTAAAAAATATTTTTAGAACAGCCTGGCTTTCTTCTCTAGATTATTAATTAAAATATTATTTAATATATTACTAGAATTTTATAGGGCAGGTATAAATATAAATTTTGAATTTTTTTTAATATAAATGTATCTTATTAAATACTAGAACCTTGATATAAATTCATTCTTTTTCTTAATTTATTTATAATATATAATTCTTGATATTTTAGTAATTATTTTATCTGCTAGATATTGAATTATATAAAATCCTTTTTATTTTTTTCAAATATATATATTTATATTGTTTCTATACCTGCTTTATTTTATTTATTTACTTAATTTTATTAATATATTTTAGATAGAATTACTATATAATTTATCTATCAAAAAGCATCTTTCTAGTTACTTTCATGAGTACTAATATAAAATAAAATATAATAATATAATATCTATATCTAAGTAAGACATATATGATCAACCTTTTTAAAATAACTTTTAAATAATAATAATTCAATTTTACTATTCCAGTGCAGGTGCTTTAATATATTAACAATTAAATTAAATTAATATAAATTTATAATTAATATTTTATCATTAATTTCTACAGAATTAGTAGCTGATTAATTAATTTGTAAATTATGAAATAATCTATACAAGATTAATAATAATTTTATAATTATTTTTTTATATATAATTCCCTCTTTAGAAAGCAGCAGCTCCAGATTAATCTTAATAATAAAATTAATTAATAGTTTAATTTTAAAAATATAATAATTACATCCTGGCACGGCCTATATCAGATAATATAAATTAGAATTATTAATAATTAGTATTTACTGCAGATACTTATAATCTTATATAAATTTTTAATATTAAGATATCTTTCTATAACTCAGGATTATAAATATTATATATATAAATAATTATTATACTAAGACCTCATATTTCTTTTTTTAAAAAAATATATTATAACTAAGAGACTTTTCCAGTGATTAATATATAATATATGAAATTATAACATGCTTATTAGGAGTTATTATTAACATTAATATTATTAAAATTAAAACTCAGAAAATTCTTGCTTATATTATTATCAAAGTCTATATACTTATTACTTTAATAATAATTTATTAATTCTTAATTTTATCAACCTGAACAGCCAGGAGTTGCTAATAAAAAAAACTTATTATTATTTATATTTACTATTATATTATTATTAATTTTAATAATAGAAGTAGGTATTTCTTTATAAAATTATTTATAAATTATCTCAATATTCTGACACTGGTTCTGTTCAATACTCTAAGATTTAATAAAAAATTATTTAATACTAAATGATTAAATTTATAACGAATCCTAGAAGATTTTATAATTTTTATTATATAATTCTTATTATAAGTAGTTATAGTCTTCTTCTTAATCTTTAAATAGAAGTATTCTATATAATATAATTAACTAAATCCTTAGTCTTATAAGATAATATCTTATATATTAATTATAATAATATCAGATAACTTACTAGAAGATTTCTTTTTATATATAATATTTGACTAGATAATCAATAAAAAATCTAATAATATAATTTATTATTTTTAATTAATTATCTCCAGCCGTGTCTCTATATTTATAAATATAATTAAAAATATAATATATATTAGTCTTAATTATAAATTATAATATTAAAATTATTACTATTGATTAAATGTTTTATGTAAATAATCCAGCTGGCAGTACAGATATTATTAAATTTTATTATTAATATAAAAATAATTTCTTTAAATAATTCTTTTCCAGGGCCTTGCCTAATTAATATATATAATATTTATTAATATAATAATTTGATAAAAAATATCAATAATAATTAAATACTTAATCAATATATATTAATATTTTAGAAAGTTACTTTTTCTGATTTTATTAATATTTATATTAATGAAAATTATAATATTTTTATAATATTTAGGTATTATATCCATATCTAAGACTTTAATCTAGAATATATATATATATATATATAATATTCCATGTTTTTCATATTATATATAATAAAAATATATTATTACCTAAAAGAATTCTTCCAGCTGTAATTTTATAATATAAGATCTTAAAACTTTTATAAATAATAATACTCTTATTAATTTAATTAATCAGATCTTGATTTTTATTTCAGAATAATTAAATTATTATATTAAAAATCTTTTATATATATAATTCTAAATTTTCTGTTAGGAATTCTAGCTTAACCAGAATTCTAAAGATCTTTATAAAAATTAATTATATTAGACTAGTATCTCTGCCTTTAGTATATATTTTATTAAATTAAATAAAAATATATATTTCAGAGATTAATATAAATCTTTATTTTATTATTTTTAAATATAAATATAATATTAATACAGGTCCAGAGTTCTTACTCTTTATTATTATTATAAGTTTAATTAATTTAATTTAATTAATTTATTATAGGTATATAGTATTTTTAATTTTTAAAGGATTTTTTATAATTATATTCAGGAAAGAGGCCCCTGTTATTTTTTAAAAATATAATTTCTATATTTATTATATTTAAAAAATCTCAGAAATCTATATTCATTCTTACTCTTTTAGAAATATTTAAAATTATAAATATTCTATAGTAAAGTGTTTGCTTGTATATACAAATTCTTATATATAAACTAACAATTATTTAAAATTATATAATCCTTCCAGCAGGTTTTTACAATATTATGGTTATATAATATCATAAAATATTAGAAAAATAATATAGATGGTCTTAGAAAGCAGCTAAATATAATATTTTAAGAGCTTTAATCTCTAGAAAGTCTTGATAAATATACTTTTGCTGGAGTACAGATCCTGTCCAGTTATTAAAAGTAAGATTACCAGGATAATGTATTATAATAGTTATAAGAGTTATAAGATTATTATAGTTATAAGAGTTATAAGATTATTAGTAGCAGTTTTATATCTTTCTGATATTTATAAGATACTGATTTCTTTGCAGAAGACTATTAATTTCTAATAAATTAAATGCTTTTATAGATATATATTATCTTTATTATTATTAAATAAATTTATAATATTTAATAACTAATTTCTTATCTTGTTAATAGACTTTTTACTTTAATAATTAGATTTTTATTATATTCTGATCTTTCTTTTTTGATAATCTAAGAAAGATATAATTTATCAAAGATAATAAAAAAATATTTAATAATTAAATTAATCTAGAACTATTATCAAATATTGTTTTTATTTTTATAAAGGTCTAATAATTAGAATATTATATTTATTAATAAGAATAAGCTATTAACCTGTAGTAGAGAATAATTTATTTTTTAAAAAATAATTCTTTAAATAAAAATTGTTAAGATATTACTGATACTTCTCTGAATCAGAAAATGATAAAAAGAATCAAATTTAAAAATATTTTTTATTTTATTCTGAACTTTAATTTTTAAAAATAAAAAATAAATTATTAATTTAGAATATATATTTCAGGGGGTCTCTAAGAAATATTTATTTAAAAAAATATATAATTCTTCTTTTATTAATTATATGAATTTAATATATAAACAGAAAAAGTACTATTTTATTAACGATAAAAGTTAAAAAGATTTTCTTAAGAAATTATAATCTTAGTTCAAGAACTAGATTTTTATATTAATTTAAAATACTGCGTTTTTTACTATATATTATAATTAAGCTTATTAATAAAATAGCTAGAATCTAAGAGAATCTTTTATTTATTTTAGTATCTTAAACTAATATTTTTCTTATTGAATAAGAAAAAAATTTAATTATACTTTACCAAGTTATTACTTAATTTAAGTTATTACCATTCATTATTATAAATTATAAAAAAACTAAGAGAAATATAAATAAAATAATAATGAATCTAATTATTATAAACTATATAAGCAGTTACAGGAAAATACTAGTAAATTAATTAAAAAGATATTTTGAAATATGAAAAAGATCTCTATTAGAAAAAATAGTAATTAATTACAGTACTTTATATATAATAATAATATTTAATATTTTATAAATTCATATTAATTAAAGATAAGGTCTAATCTATTAAAAACTATTAATTTTTATTATATTCTAAGAAAAAATATTTTATTTATTTTATTAATAATAGAAATTATATATTATTTTATATTTTTATTTATAGCTAAAATAGTCTTGGAGTCTTTATAAATCTAAATAATTATGTTAAAATAACTATTAGTTATTATTAATTTATTAAGATTTATAAACTTAAGTATATTTTGATTATTATATGTATTTATAATATATAAAAATCTTTTGTTATTATTATTAACTTATAAAGAAGTATCTGTACTTTTTAATAATATTATATAAAAGTTAATGAAAAGTTTTAATTAAAAAATAATATAGTATTATTATTAATAATAATACTTTAGAATTTATATATTAATTTATTAGTATAGAACTATTAGTGGTAGTTTAATATATTATTCATGTTATTTTTTTATTATTTAATTCACTAGAACAATTTAAAATTTAATATAAATATATATTATTATTAAGCTCCTTGAAGACATGTAATTATTAAAAAAAATCTTATTATTTATTATTAAATTTTAAAATTATTTTAATTAATTTTAAGTACCACTCTCTTACGGTTCTATAAATTATATTATCAATATTAAATTTAATAAAATATTTTCTTAAAATTTTATAAATTTATATTAAAATTTTATAAATTTATATTAAAAGCTGAACTTAAGATCTTATAAAAATACATTTAAGAAAATCTAAACTTAAGTTTAATTTATTTTTTTAAAAATTCCTGCTAGAATCTTTATTTTTTTATATTTATTAAATAATAATTTATACTTTTATATAAATTACAGAAATTTTAATAAGATTTTTATTAAAAACTATTATTTTTATTTTTTATTTTAAAGATTCTTGACAGGATTTCAGATAATAAATATTTTTTTAAAAATATATATATATTATACTTTGTAGACTTTTTAATAATTTTTATATAATATATTTAGATAATATTTTCATCTTTTTACCAGATAAGAAATTTTATAAAAAATATATTTATTAAATATTAAAAAGACTTTAAAAAACTCAGCTTTATAATTAATTATTAAAATATTTATTCTATTAATTTTAAATTAAGTTTATAAAATACATTATTAACTCTAATAAAGTATTTATAGACTTTTAAGAAATAAATAATATCATCTTATAATTAATTTTTACATATTATTATATTATTTAGATCTTTCCCAGATTTTATAATTCTTATTAATAAATTATTTATTATTTTTATTGATTATTTATTTAAAATTATTTTTAAATAAATTAATTTTTATTTCTCTACTTTATAGAGCAGTTGATAAATAAAAGATTAAAAAAGTTTAATTATTCTTATTGAAATAAATTATTTTTTACTGTATAATTATTATTTAGTAATTAATATTTCTATTAATATATTTCAATTTTATAAAATCCTACTATTTAAAAATTAATTTTTTAAAAAAAATAAAATTAATAAAAAATAAGTATAATAACTTATAAATTTAATTTTTTATAATTCTATTATTAAATACAGAACAGAAAAATTAAATTTAATGAAAAAAGTTTTATATAATATTTTTTAGATTCTAGGTAGAGCCAGCTTTTTAAAAAATTATTTAATTATATTTTAATTTTATAAATTTATTAATATTAAATTAAATTATAATGATTCAGATCAAGAATTATTTATTATTATTCCTTTTTTTAAATATTAATAATAATATTTAGAAGAGGCTCCTTAAATAATTAAAATTTTATTAAATTATTTAAATTTATAGTTTTTTATATATTAGATTAAAGTTAATAAAAAATAAGCTTAATAATTTATAAATTTAATTTTCTATAATTTTATTATTAAATATAGAGTAAAAAAATTAAATCCAGTAAATAAATTTTTTAGAATATTTATAAGATTCCAGGTAGAACTAGTTTTATATAAAAAATTATTAATCTTAATTTAAAAGTAATTCATGAATATATTATTTTTAATAACGAAAACTTTTATTTAAAAAATCTAGTTTAAATTATAAAATATATAGGATTATTCTAGATTTAATATCTATATTATATTAAATTTTAAAAATTTTGAATAACTAAGCTGATATAGAAACAGCTGATTAAATGATTTAAAAATATTTATTTTAAAAGACATTTATTTTTTAATTTATAGTATCACGAGTATGTGCTATGAAAATTTTATATTCAAATATATATAATCTTATATTTTAAAAAACAATTTTATATTTATAAAATAAAGATCCAGAGATATAATAGTAAAAGTTATTATTTAGTAAAAATAGTTAAATTAAAAATACTGGACTATTAAGTTTATGGATTATATTATATTTATTTTAAAAATTATATAAAAATATAACTGAATATATCTAAATCTGTTTAATATATTAAAATACTATTATTTTAAAGTATTAGCTATTTAGCAATCTTAGATTATTACTTATTTTATTTTATTTTTTAATTAAATTTATAAAAAATTTAATTACAGGACTACCCTTTTTTATTTAATATAAAAAGATTCTTAATATTATTTTTATTATTACTTAATTAATAATAAATACTCTAGATTTTAGTAAAATACTTTATAAAATAAATTAAATTAGTTTCTAGATTTCCAGATAAAATTATATTTAATCAAAAATTAATTTTTGTTAGTAAATTTTAATTAAATATAATTTATAATAATTATATAATCTTAAAATTACTAACAGTATTTTATTTTCAAATTAATAATTACATAAAATAAATAATTAAATTCTTGAGTCCTATCTCTGATATTATTTTAATTAATTTAATATTAATTAATTATTAATTCTTTTAACTATATAATTTACTTATAATAATATAAATAATATAATTATAAATTTATTATTTTATAACATCTTATATAATTACTTACAAGTTATATTAGAATTAAAATAATTTTTAATAATAAAAGATCCCAGTTATATAGAATAAAATTAACAAATTTTAAAAAATAAAAGAATAGTTATGCAAAATATAATAAATAATTATAAAACAATTAAAGAATATTATGATAAATATAGAAAGCTATTCTATTTAAAAATAATTTAATTAAATTATTAATCTAAAATCTATAATTCAAAGAATTAAGAAAGTCTTGAAATTTATAAGATTTTTCTAAATTTTTAATTATATCAGATCCTAAGTATATTGCTTATATTTATTTAAAATATATAAATAAATTTATAATATATTCTATATTTTCTTATTAAAACTATGAAATACCGGTAAAGATTATAAGAAATTATTCTTAATATTAAAGTTAAATAATAAAAATAAATAGAAAATTAGAAAATTAAAGATTATTAATATTATAATAGTTAAGACTATTATCTGATTAAGTAGAAAGACTAGTCAAGTAAATATAATTAATAAATCTTTTTTTAAAAATATAAGAAATATATAAAGAAGTATTCAGAATTACTAAAAATATATTAAAAATTATAGTAGTAAAACTAGATAAAATATTATTAATTAGTTAATTAAAATATGTTTATACCTTAATAGTAAATTAAAAATATATAGTGTTATATCAATATATTAAAAAATATATTTAAAAATTATTATAAAGCAACAGATTATATTTATATATATCAATAAATTTATTTATTATAATTTAATATTAATTTAATTTTATAAAATATTTATTTTATTAGAATTTAAAAATTAAAATCCCTGATCCTCTTATAAGCTAGAAATAAAAATAAAAAATAAATCAATAAGATTATTAATTTTATAAACTATAATATATTTACTGTGTGAGAGCCAATCAAATAATCATATTTAATATGTCTAAACTAGAATATCAAACATAAGAGAGAAAGGGAAAGGAGTATAAAGAAATATATATAAATAAGAAAAATAAATAAGTAAAACAAAATAAACAGAACAAATAAATAAGATCATATATAATCTATAAGATAAGTAAAAACTATATTATATGTTAAATTATATATTATATTATATTATTTACTTTTATATCATCTCTTTTTTTAAGACTGGCTGCTTTTAGCCAGAAGTATATTATTATTTTTATAATTTAATATAAACTTGTCAATCTCAGCGGCGGCTAATTATTATAATAAATATTTAAAAAATCTGGGGCGGGTGGGATACTTAATATAATAATTTTATAAATAAAATGAAATATTTTTAAAATTTCTAGCTGAATAATATATATAATCTACTTTATCTAAAATAAGTTATTTAATCCTGTACTATAAAGATTTATAAATAAATAATTAATAATTATCTTTTTTACTTTTTATTTTATTTAATTATTAATTTTAATAAGAACAGCAGTATCTTGAATTTAATTAAAATTTTTAAAAATTTTATAAATATAATTTTTTTAGATAAAAAATTAGGTACACGCGCATGTTCTCTAAAAAATAAATTTTATATATCTTATTTATCTTATTAATAATTAAAATAGACTTATATTAATTATTTAAGAATTTCTGTGAAAGCTGGTCCCAGTATTAATTTTTTATATTAATAAAAATTTTATTATTAATATTAAAATTCTTTAGATAATATTAATAATTTATTTATTAAATCTATTAACCCTAATAAATACTTTTCTAAATAAAGAATTAGATCTATTTTATTTAATAAATAAATTTCTATATCTGATCTCGGGCAATTATATATAATAAAAAATCTATAAAAAATATTTAATTAGATAATATTCTAGATTTATAATGACTTTTTATTATAAATAATAATAATTTAATAAATTTATACAGGAGAGCAGTAGTAGTAAAATTAATAAAAAATAATAATTTTAATTAATTATTTAAAAAATTATTAATAAATAGAATAAGCCACTGGATTATATATTAATTAATAATGTTCATTTAATTATTAGTTTAAAAATAATACATGGTAAAAAACTTTGATTTAATTCATAAACTTTTATAAAATATATTCTAGAAATCAGCTATAAACTGGCCTCTGTAATTAGGGATAATTATATTAAATAATTTTATTTAAATATATATCTAGTCTATAAACAGACATGTTATATTTTATATAGATTTTCATTTAATATATAAAATAAAAAATATATATTTATTAGAATAATTTATTATAATAAAGATTATATAATAATTATAATAACCTTTAAAAAAAATTAAAAATTTATTAAAATATATTACCACGGGCGTGTAAAAATTAGTAAAAAATAAAATAAATTTAAAAATAAATTATAATAAATATTCTTATATTTATATATTAAATAATTATTTATATAATATTAAATATCTTTATTCTAAATATTTTAATAATATTATTATTTTTAAGAATTAATATCTTCGTGTATCCAGGATATATAAATAGTAATTAATAATAAATTTTATTTGATTATTATATTTCCTCTCAGAGAGGCTCTAAGACTAGATAATTATAATTAATATTTAAAATATAATTAATTATATAAAGATTTAATTTTATAGAAACCACTATTATAGTAGATTCAGAGAATTCAGGTTAAGATTTAGAAGTAATCTTTAATTTCAGTTAATTAGATTTTAATAATATTTATAAATAATAGTCTTTTAATTATTTGATAATAGATTTTTTATAAATAAAATAATTAGTTAGGATATTACTTTTTTCTGGATAATAATAAATAATAAAATAATAATAAAAAAGTATCTCTGCCCAGCAGGCTTATTGAATATAAAATTTCTTAATAATTATAAAATATTCTAAGATTTAATAATTTATGAAAATATTAAATTTTTTTAAATATTATAATTTTTCTAGTTCTGCACACTACTCTGTCAGGATTTATATAATTATTAATATCTTTTTATTATAATTATTATAATTATACTCTAATAAAAATATAGTGTTGGAGTAATAGATTACAGGATATTATATTTTATTAATTTATTAAAAAAATTTTTTTATTATTTTATTAATAATATTAGTTTTTACCTGTATAGATCTAAATAAATTATAATATATTAATATAAATATAAATATCAGGGCCCTTTTCAAAGTCTAAAATATTTTTCTGGATTAATTAAATTATAAGTTTTATAATTTAACTTTACTTCTTTATAAATTAATAATAAAAGTTATAAAAGTCTAAGAAAGATTAAATTTTTTAATAATTATAAAATATTATTATTTAATATCATAGTAGCCTTATTCAGATCTATATATATATTAATAATAAAAATTATAAAATCTAGAAATTTAGTTTTTATTATATAATATTATATTTATAAATAGTAGCCTGGAGGCCAGCAGTATTAAGATATTTTAAAATCTAATATATATAAAATTTATATTTAATTTTATTTTAGCTAAAGATTAATATATTATTAATATAAACAATAATGAACTTATCCAGGAAATTTATAAAAATTTTATTAATAAATTATTAAAAGATTATTAAATTATTAATAAAACTAAATAATAATATATAATATTTATAAGTTCTATATCAGATATAAAATATTATTAGATTTTTAGAGTCTGGATCTATGCAGATTCAATAAAGTTCTTAATAAATATTAAATTAAATAAAGATCTTAGTATTCTTCAGTTAATCTATTATTTTATTAATTAGTAAGATAGAATAAAGATTCTTATAAATTAATATACTTAATTATTAATAATTTATATAAAGATATAATCTCCCTCCAGACTTCTATATTATGAGAATAAAAAATAAATAATATTATATTAAAAATAATGAATCTTTTTTTAAAATTTTTAATAATATATTTCTGAATTATTTTAAATTTTTTTAAAATTATTTTATATAGGAGGGCTGCTCCCAGCAGGTTTTTTTTAATTTTATATAATAATTATAAAAATAAGATTATAAAAGAGTATCTGATTTTTTTAAAAAAAATATTAATTAAATTATCATAATATTTAGGCAAGATTTAATTTTTTTATTAATTCAGAACCTTAATCCGCGGGATCTTATTTATCTAAAATTATTTTTTTAGTTATATTTAAAGATATAATAAATAAGTTAAATTTCTAATTTTAAAAATATCTGTGGAACACGGCAGCTCTAATTAATATTCTTTTAATTTTATTTAAAATATTTATATTATAAGATTTTAGAAGTAATATAAATTATTAATATTAAAAATTTTAATAATATTAATTTATATATAAAAATTAATACAGAACACGGCTACTCTAATATTTTTTAAAAATATTTATTATAATAAATAATATTCTGCTAATAGCTCTGGTCTATAAAATTTTAATTTAAAATATTTCTAGAAATATAATAAAATAAATTAATTTTAATTTTATTTTATAACAGAAGTAGATCAAGCCAGATAAATTAATAACATTAATAATCTAGTAAAATTCTATATTTTATAAATTATATTTTTTAATATAATATCATGTCATCCGAGGTTAAGAATAAAAAAATATTATTACACTATTATCTATTAATAATAAGATTAAAATAAATAGTATATATCAGAGACATGGTAGCTTTCTTATTAAATTTTATTATAATATATTTAAAAAAAGACTTTTTCTAAATATTATTTTTTCTTTATTTATTTTTTATAATCTTTAACTGCTTGACCTGGACCATCTTTTTATTAAAATAATTTTTAATTAAAGAAATTTAGTTTTAATAAATAAAATATTTTTTTAATTATTATATAAATATGATTTTCAGGCTCCAGATTTAAAATATAATTAATAATTTAGAAAATTCAGAAACCAGTTAAAATAAAGATAATTAAAATAATAATATCTGAGATTATTAGCAAAGTATAACAAAATAATAAATTAATTTTTTTAAATTATTTTATTATTTAATTAATAAAATTTGAAGTACTAGTACAGAATTCTGTAAATTTATTAAAGTCTATTTTATTATTTATAAATTAAATTATAATTATCTTTTTTAACTTAAAAGACAGTTACTGATATAAATTATTTTTCTAATAGATTTTAATAATACCAGTCTCTACTGCTAGATATTAAAATATAAAAATAAAATTATAAAATTAAAAATTTTTAAATATCTTTTTCACAACAGCTATTTATATATATATATATATATATTAAATAGCTAGAATAATTAGATAATCTATATTAGCTTCTAATTTTTATTATATTATAATTAATTAATTCTTAAAAGACAGGGTCTTTTTATTAATAAATATTAAAAAATTAAAAATTTTAGAAGATTTTCTAAATTCGGGGGCCTCTGCCCTCTGGTTATTATAAATTATATAATATATTATTAATATTATTTAAATATTATATTTAAAAAAATATAATAATATTTTTTAATTAAATTATTTTATTTCTAGGCGAGTGTGTTACACTTATTAATTATAATATTTAATTTTAATTTTATTTTATTTATAAGATCAAAAACTAGATTAAAAATCTTTTTAAGATTTTTCTTGTATATTTTACTGAATTTTTTTTAAATGATTTTTTAATAATTATTATTTTCTCTGTTCAGCAGAATAATTAAATATTATTTTAGATTTTTTATATAAAATAAAGCCGGCCTGGCTTTCTTTAATTATTATAATTTTAAAAAAATTATTAGTTACTTGTTTTTTTCAGAGATTCAATTTAAATTATTTTATTTTAATTATTTTAGTTTTACTAAATATATATCAGGTAGATACTAGTAGTCCTGCTAAATAACTAGCTGCTTATAATATTAATTAAAAAAAATTAATTATAATATTTAATATTATATAAAGACTAATTAAATAATCATATTCAGTATATTTAAACTAGAATATTAAATATGAGAGAAGAAAGGAAAGAAGTATAAAAAATAAATAAAATAAATAAAATAAATAAAATAAATAAAATAAATAAAATAAATAAAATAAATAAAATAAATAAAATAAATAAAATAAATAAAATAAATAAAATAAATAAAATAAGATCACGTGTGATCTGTAAGGTAAGTAAAAACTATATTATATACTAGATCATGTGCTATGTCATGTCACTCGCCATCATATACTGATACTATTATTATAATTTAATATAATTTTTATTGATAATATCAGGATGCTGGACACGGGTTATTTTAATAATAATATTTAAATAAAATTTTAGAAATAAAATCTAGACTATATAATCTTTATTTTCTAATATTAGATATAATGAAAAATTATATTTCCATATTTAATATTATTCGGGGGTAGCACTGGCAATAAAAAGAATAAATAATTTAATAATTTAATAATAAATAATTAAAAATAAATTATTTTTTATTATATTTTTTTATTAAAATACCACTAATTAGGTATTTGTTCTAATAATCTATAAGATATTTATATCTGAATAATTTTTTAGATTTTTTTAAAATTAAACTGGCAAGCGTGGGCCCTTTTTATATAATTAAATATAATAATTAGATTTAATATTTTTATTTTATTAATCTGAGTTTATCAGGGCTATTTATCATTTAAAAATAATAATAAAATTATAAATATTATTAAGTATTTCTGTATTAGTCTAACTAATATTGATATTTTATTTAATATAATAAAAAGATTAAATAATATATATCATGAAATATATTTATCTTTTTTTAAAATATTAATAATATAATACTGAAGCGTGAATATTCTAGTAATAATTAATATTATAGAAATTTTTTTTTAAAATTTTAAAGTTAATATTAACAGTACAGAGACAGTATATATAAAAAAATATTAGATTTTAATAAATTATTTTTATAATATATAAATCTTCTTCTTAAAAGCCGTCTTGAAAGATATATTAAAAAACTTAATATAAAGTATATAATTTAAGAATAAATAAAGTAAGAAATAATTATAAAAATATTTAATTATTAAATAATTAAAATTTATAATAATAAAAATAATAAAAGGTATATAAAATAATTATAAAAAATAAATAAAACAATTATAAAAGATTAAAGAAACGATAACTACAGGATAAAAAAATAATAATATAAGAATTCTGTTTATTTATAATTTTTTACAATAAATTTACTTATATAAATATATTTAAATATCTATAAAATTATACAGAAATAGCATGTAATCCTGTCTATATTATATATCTTATAAATTTTTTATTTTTTATTTTTTATTATTAAACTTTTATTATTTTAATTTAAAAATATATAAAATTATCTTTAATATTTAAGCCAGATAGCTTATCCCAGTAAAAAAATATTATTTATAATAAAATAATCTAGTTATCAAGGTCAAGGTTATCAGGATGATATATTATAATAATTATAGAATTAATTCTTTTATAAGAAGTTACTAATCTTACAAGAATCAGTCTATTTTGTGGAGATAGACTATTTTTGTTATTATTATATAAATATACAATATTTAATGGCTGATTCTCTATCTAGTCAACAGGCTTTCTACCCTGACAAGTAGATCCTATCACAAAATACCAGCTATTTCTTCTTATTCTATAGATGATATATCCTTGGCATTAAGGAGCAATCCCTAACAGTTAATTAAATAAGAAATTGATTGCTAATTATTATAGATTGAAGATTCATTTAAAGATAATTTATATCCATAGAATAGATTAATTTGAAAAAAAATCAGTAGCTTTATACGAAGAAATCTGTATCTTATAATTAATTTATAAAATATAAAATATTCTTATAATTCTCCTAACTACTATAATACATTATTCTGGTGATCCTGGTCTTGATAGCTGGCTATTCTATCACATACTTTCAACATAAATTCTCTTTCATATTAAATATATTACTTATAGATAGATTGGTAACATCTTAATATAACTTGTCTCTTGAAGTAAAGGTAAAAAATATTTAACGGTATACTAAATCAAAATTCAGGAAGATAAGAAAATAAAAATAAGAAATACTTAAAGATGTGCTGAAATTTAGATCCAGGAAGACGAAAATGTGAAGATAAGAAGTGTTTTAAAGGCGCGCTGAATCGAGATTCAGGGAGGTTAGCTTATATTATTGTATTTCTCCATACTGTCACTGGGATTACAGCTAGCTGACTGCCCCATCTCTTACAGCTAAATAAAAACAAAAATTTAAAATAAGGCAGAATATTTCTGCTCTTATGATATATTGATAATATAAAGATAGACAATAGATTACTGCTATAATCAAAGAAATCAGATCTAAGCTGATTAGGATCTCTAGCGCGGCCTGCAAGGTGCTGGAATGGAACCCAACAAGATATAAGAATGATTAATAAATGAACAAAGGAAATCCCGACAAACAAAGGGAGTAATCGTTTTCCCTACTGATATCAGGTTTCTTCATATCAAGTACCCAAATTTTTATTCGCAATGAGGGTACAGACGACAAAGAAAGGGTGCCGTTGAAGCCACGGCCCTTAGATTTGTCCGCACTTTATCACCCTGAGGCCTGAACGCCTCCAAGGGCCAAGCTTACAACGGATGTGCATCTGAGCCAATGTGGCCCAGTTACTCAAGGCTGTTGCCGGATAGCATAGGAGGTGGGCAGAAGACCTCCACGGAGCGCACCTAAAAGCGATCTTACATGTAGAAGCGGTTCTCGCGGTTCATGCAAAACCCCGTAAAGGACTGAGGAATGTGGCCAGTGAGAATTCGATTTCTTGGCAGCGGGAAAAGCCTTAGGTATAGAAGCTGCCTGAATAATGATAACTATGTAGCATGGGACTTCTAACACATTACTGCCAAGCTTTATTCTTCTTTAAGCCTGGGCCGACCTTCCGCATGCCCTACACTAAGACATGTGTGATGCTCATATAACACGATATACAGGAAAGCGGAGTTGGAAGCCTAAAATATACCGAGTACGGGGTCATCCGATAGTGGACGCACAAGTCCTATAGCAAAAAGAAGCCGCCAATCAGATGTATCTTCAATTCACAATATCTACAATTTAGTGATCAACCACTAGGAAGGATATCAGCCAAACGTTGAACATACCAAACTAGAATGTTTACCCTTCCGCTTTACCCATGAATAAGATTAAAACGTCCCAGTGATAAGGCCTATCTGAGAAGCTGCATGGCGTTGTGAACAACTTGCATATACTGTCATTTGTTGGCTAACGACACTACTTTTGACATAAACTTATCATACTTGGAGCAGTGGCACCGTGAACCCAAGATGGCAGAGCAACCAGAATCCATGACCAGCGAATAGCTAGAGCTTAAACGCTCTCAAGGACCTGTTCCTTGAACTCTCTCTCAACCTTGTGTCCCTTGTCATCGGTTGTAGACTCGCCATGCAAGTTCAGAAGCGCACCGAGGTCGAACTTGGGAGACTTGAGAAGCTTGACCTTGCGGATGTGGACCTAATGGAGCATTAGATGAGTCGCAAATATTTAATAATAGACGAGGACCGAGGGAAACGAACGTTCTGCAGGGGGTAAATTCCCTGGGTAGCCTTCTCAATCTCACGACCGATAACTTCGGGAATGAGCTTGGTGGTAAGCTGAGCGAGAGAGCAGCTAGCGGCCTCGCGCTGCATGATCTCGGTCATCTTCTTGCGGATAGCGCGGATTTGGGACGAGCGAGCATATGTAGTCTTCTTGATCTGGTTGGGGCGTCTCTTCGTGAAGGCGATGGCGAACAGACGGAGAAGATAGTCATCGGTCGTCTTCACAGTGACGTTGGCTTCAATCAGCGACTGCCACTTGCGCACAAGGGATCGCAGCTTGTCGGTCGTGAAATCCAGTCCGTGGAAGTTGGTCAGGCAGTTCTTTCCCTGGATCTCATCCACGCGGAGCTTGACCTTACGGAAGGCATGGTCCTCGTCGTTCTGCAAGTCGGCAAGAGAGACTTCGAAGATACGGCCCTTCAGGGAATCGTTCGCGTTCTTCAGACCACTGGTACGGTTCACCAGAGTCTTTCCAACACTTCAACAAAGGGAACGTCAGCGACTGGCTTGCACAGGGAGAATGCGAGAAAATATGTCTATAACGAGGCTGAATAATATCTGAAAGTCCTGACGACGAAATGGGGGGAGGGGCGATGCCATACTCTCTAGTCTGGAAGGTAGAGGGAGCCTATTCTTGTTAGCAAAATCCACAAACTCTCGAATCGTCAACTTACCTTAACAGAGTACTCGTCTTTCCGGGTGAAAGGGTCAACAGTTCTCTTCTTAACACCCTTCTTGCCCTTCGACAAGCGCTTGTTCCTGCCATGAAATCAGCAAGAGCGCAATACGGTCGAATTGCTGCAACTTAAATTCATAACAGAGTAGGGCGTTCACATACTTTCCAACGGCCATATTTGCGACTCGTGTCTATCTTGCGCGGCTTGAAGACAGACTAGGATATCACACCACACGCTCTGGTGGAGGTGAGTCGGATCGATTGTCGCTGCTTGCTGCTTGCTGCTCGATCGCGGGATGAGAGTAGAAATCGAAATCCCACAGAAAAGTCGGCTAAGCGAGGCGTCGGCCCTATCCAGTTACATAATATTTGCGCCTCCACCAAGCCCCCCAAAGTTCACAATGATTGGACAAAACTTTTACATCACATGATTTTATCTACCCCGTTTCTACGGAGTATCTTCCCATTACTTGGACAGCTTCGAGATTGCAAGTGCCTGGTTGTACTGGTATAGGCTTTCCCCGAAATTCTCAGGTGTCTATGCTCGAGTCAAGTGGCTCAGTAAAGTACAAATTTTAACATTATGCTGCCTAATATCTTTACCTCTTCAGACCAGTATTCTGCAGATTTCAAGGGCTCTTCCTCCAGGGCTCTTTTATTATCCATATAGAATTTTAATTGTTACAACTTCGAATGCATCACATTACACAGCTACATAGTGTAGTTATATTCATACTCTGTAACGTACGGTGGTGTACTTTCCGCCCGAGTCAACCACCCGCGCCATACGAAAGCCATTCTCAGTTCACGGTATCTCAACTAGCAGAGATCTGTGGAATTTATATAAATCATACAAACAACAATAAATATTTTCGATCTTCTTCCCCCCCCCCTTGTTCTCATTTCATTTGTTTCATCTCCAGTGACTATTAAGGTTAACTTAGCATATAGGATCTCTAGTCATTATATAACCCTATATTAAGAAAAAATCTTGATAATATTCTGATACATATATTACCTACCTAATAGAACCATTGATTAATTCATAAATTGCTAACTCATAATCGCCGAGATGTTATAGATATCTTTTGTATGAAGTTGTATGGCTGGCCGATTCGGGCGGGAACTAAGTTAATCATTTGACTAGTCACTCTACAGTTATCTTAATGTTAGTTAACTAGGTTAACTACCATTCGATGACTAATCTACCACCAGTCAACCAACTGGTTGCTTTTCCATTACCTTGTGCACCGAATAGTGTTCTTCAGTCTCGGGGAGTGCATGTAGTGGATGATTAGGCTATACCTGTCTAGCCCCCCTCCCCGAAGATCCCTAGTCCTCCACTGAAGCACTCAAACTTCCTCATAGCCTGCGAAGCACACTCAGATAAAATCGGTCCGGTCACTTGCTCGCACCGCTTTGTTTCACTAGATTTGTGCCTTCACAACATAAATTTGCCGCCGACTTTGCAGCAGTTTCGTGCATTGCTCTGCTGAACTCACATCGGCTGTTGAGCTGTCAACCCAAGAGGTTCAAATTTCTTACAGTATCAAAGGACATCTTGAATTGCCGGTCGCGTCACCCAGAAACTCTGAAGCATGGTATGCCACTCTACACATTGCCAATCTACCTTTCTCTAAGCTTTCTATGAATCTAGGGTAAGCGGAAGAAGTCGAGCAGGCAACCACAGCAACCTAGAAAGGTGACCACCTTCTGATTCCTCGGCGTTACCGTCGCTAACACTGAGTTAGAGAGAACCGTTGCCTACGACATTTGCGTGCCTTTTCTGCAATCACGAAAACTCCATCGTCGTAAAACTAGACAAGAAACTTGGCCTAGGGAACCTGTCCTGCAAAGTCTGCGGTCAGCGATTTCAGACGGGCATAAACTGTGCGTGCATGATCTCTTCTACGTGAGTGGCATTTGCTTATGATATATACTTAGATCTCTCCGCTGCTGTTGATGTATACTCGGACTGGGTGGATGCCTGTGACGCGGTTGCCAAGGATACTGCTACCAAGTACGAGGATAATGATCCTCGTGTCAGACCTTCGAACGATTTCGCTACTTCCCCCAGTGCTCGTGATGTTGGGTTCGAGGAAGCGGATCGGAACGATACATATGCCGATGAATACTGACTCTGAACTTAGAGGATCCCGCAGCGTACCAAATGAAGTAACATTGAACTTGCGGCACACTTCTTAGTTGAAGATACTATACCCTAATACTGTGAATGGAATCCAGCTGCGACATCGTTAAGCTGTAAACGTGTACTTTATTCATACATATGTATGTATGTATATCATAGTGGTTTCTGAAGCCACAATCTTTGTTGGTATGGCTACAGTGTGTAATAGCGGTCGCCGAAGTCACCAAGCCCTGGTATGATGTATCTAGAATGGCCTTGATCAGCAATGTAAATGTAGGTTTTATAGACCCGAGATACTCACTTTTTGTCATCTAGGCCTTGATCTATGAAAGCAGTCACTACTCTGAGTTTTGGAAAGCGTTCAGCAAAATCTGCAACGCCTGAAGGGCTTGCGATAAGGTTAAGAAACAAAATGCGGTCCTCCGGGACCCCCTTTGCTTTCAACACCTCAACGGCAAGTGTTGCAGAGCCCCCTGTTTTGTGTTAGTTCGTTTAGTGCGTTGAGTCGAAGAACTTGCCTGTTGCAAACATAGGATCAAGAAGAAGCACCCATCGATTTGCGATGTCACCAGGGAGCTTTTCATAGAACAGTTTTGGCTTGCAAGTTTCCTCGTCCCTCTGTATAAGGATTTTTCCGATTCGGACAGAACGACAACAATCTCTCAAACCCTGCTCCATCGCCTCTCCTGCTCTCATGATGGAAACGCCGCATATTTTCCCTTCGAACCGGACTCCGAGATAGACGCGACCCACAGGTGTCGTGACCGATTGTTCAACCACTGGCAGGTGATTGAGGCCCTCCTCCACCAGGAGGCGTATGATCCTGTTTGAGTAGAAGATGAAATCGGCACGGCTAGTCCTTCTATCTCTGATCATGCTACGAAAGGGGTCAGCAGAGGATACTGACTAGTGTTAGCCTATAAGTTTTGAATCGGCCTTCATCTTACGTCAAAAGAGCGATCAGCTGAGGGGACTGAGGTAAAACGTGGACATTCTCGTACGATATGTCTTTAGATACTGTCGCTGTGGGCTTTTCGCCATCGGGCCTGTAGATGGGGCCAACGCCTTGCGCGGGGGAGGGAGTGGCTTCTGACATCTCGTTCGTCTTGGCTATGGTAGCTTATCCCTGCCTTCCACAAATGAAAGAGACGAAAAGTGGTGAAGAAACAGGAAAGGAAATATATTTGCAGCGAAGTAACCTGTTACCAAGGTAGAAGGGTTGGGTTGGAGTTTAGAGAGTATTGCAGGCATGTAAAGCTCAGGATAACAATCTGCGAGGCTAAAACGTTTCCTCATTGGTACAATAAGTTAGTGGGACTACTTAAGCTGGCTATTAGTACTACTCCGTAGTCAATCGTAATACGGAGTATCACGGTAGTACTGCGGTAAACTATTCATAGAAGTGGATTCAACCACATGCAATCAGTCTAGAACCGTCCATTATCCTCTGAGAGAGCACCCAAGCTAGCCTGAAAAATCAACTTCGGCCCAAGATTTGGGTATGGGCATTAAACAAACGCCTTTCAAGTTCGGGACTGAGTTTCCGCCTAATCTGATACATCTCGAAACAATTGCTAATGAAAATATCCTCTTCACACTTTGTACCATATGCCCCTAGTGGGTACCAACTCGTGAACAGTGCTTTTCCCCGACCGCCGTGAACCTTTTAAAGCCAATAACTAACTTAAGTAGGTGGTACGTGGTTGTTCATCCTTCTATCAATTTATGTCTTTTGGATCACTTTGCCCTGTGACTCCAAACCCCAATCAATAGAATTTTACGCAGGCACCCGAGGGTACTTTTAATAGCTGATCCGGTCAATTCGGCGACGTCGCTGTATACTGGGTAGCTATGACCTGGTATCGGCACCTGACCCTTACTTTAAAGCAACGGAAATGTGGAATAGTAAGCAAGACGTAAGATAGTCGACGGATTAAGTAGATATCTATCGAGTATCAAGCGCGGAAAGTAGACACAAGGCTTTTTTCTTTCCGTTTTCCTTTCACCGTCTACACAATGCACTGACTCTAGAAGTTATAAATGCCATTTCCCACACTAGAACAGCTTTCCTCTTGACTATAAATCTTCCCTTACCAACACGGTAAGACAACGCCTTGTAACTATGCAAATATGCCTTTATAAGAATAAGCTTATATGTAAATATGACATCATTGTCAACGTTCGCCTTCTCAAGCCTCCAACATACTTAAGGTGGACCCAATGCAGTGAATGTTGAATTGTGTCTGATCATTGGGAATAGGAATGCTCAAACTCGAAGTAGCTAGAATTTATCGTGGCCTAAGTTTTAATCTTAGTTATAATACACAGAAGTACGGTAGACTACATTTCCACAACTTCTGACTGTATAACAAAGGACACAATTCATATGGACGAGTGCACAATTGCATTGAGCATTTATAATCTAGAAGCTTGACCTTTTGGAAGCTGTTGAGTCAGTCCCGTGATTGGGAGAATCAGCGGATATTAGTAAAGTATTCTCAGTGAAATACGGAGTACCAATAAATATGGTGGGTCAAGCCAACCTCGGAAGCTTGCATTGTACGGAGTACCAGATAGTACATAGTGCGATGTTGTAGTCCAGTCATCTATCTATTCGACTGTCCACGGTATGGTGCGTTCCAACGCGATCTGACACCTGCCCTTAAAGCATAGCCCACTCGAATTTTTTTTTTTTTTTGGGCACTACAAGCAGATCTGGATGCGACCAACCTTTATCAAGCGCCTTGCACCCCGCTACGCTTGAGAGATAATAGACTCATGCGCAGTTGATTGGAACTACCACTCCTAAATGCCCCAGAAAGATACGGCCAGAAGAGCTTCGGGGAGGCCTGGCCGTTCATCAGCGGAAGCGTCCCCTGGCACACGATCGCAAGCGGATAAAGTTACAACTGGGCCCCCGACACTATTTAAAAAACGCAGTGGATCTGCAGGCTATCAACTGGCCCAGGAGCCTTTTACTCCTCCGAATAGAGGCCTGTACCAATCCGAGCGCAGTCGAAAGAAGAGGAGGTATATGCATACGGAGCAGTCACGGCCAGCCCTGGACCAGATTGACGTACGCGATAGCGATGACGCAGCCTCGGATATTAACGAGCCTAGATATGATTGTGCGGCTGATGTTGCTTACATGTCTAATGATATTGAAGGGAATTGCAGTCCTCTGAAGGAATCCCATATTGAACGCAGAGAATCGGAGTTCCCTTACAACCCAGCTGCGTCTGTGTCACGACGGCTTCGCATTGAAGAACAGCCCATCTCAGACGGTAGCACCCCCAGCCGGACTTTGGCGGAAGCTGGGCATGACAGGAGAACTGTCTCTGCTCGAAAGAGACTGGTTGATTTGCTAGGTATAGCAGTACCGTCAAAGGAGACTGGATCGAGTGGTTCTGACTCAATTGTAGCTGAAAACATACACTCAGAAAACTCCCGGCCTCTGCAAGAAACCGACATCCCTCGCGCAAGCCACTGTGAAAATCCGGATGAAGTAACAGATCATAGCTCTGAAAAGGCCATCAAAGCGGACACTCCGATGCTTTCCAGAATACGGGGCTCTAGGATCACTTATGCACGCCAACGATCTTTTTTGGGTAATCCTCTGAGCTTGACAGCTCTTGAACAGCGGGACACTTCGGCATCCTCGCCACATCCTGGTGACGCAAGTCTGGCACACATCACAAACAATGATGGTAACCAGAATTTGGTTAGTGACGACGATGAAATCGAATCTAGACCTGTCCGTAGCATACATGAGCTTAGACAGGCTGGAGATAACGCACGGTTTCGGGAGTCAGTTGAGGTGATATTTGAAGACATCGAGGATCCAAATAACTCTCTCTCTGGGAAATGTAGTAGCTTCGCACAGCTATGCACAAAACTTCTTGAGCATGCCTTTGTGCGTCGATTCTCCGAATATGGTTTCAATGAACGGCTTGTCAAGTGCATCGCGGATGATCAAAACATTCTCATTACGTCCATGGCTTTGTGTGCATTTAGACTAATCTGCTCGAATGGTCTTTTCTCTCACACAAGTCTGAGATCTTTCTGGGCCACAATCCTGGGAATGTCTCACAAGCTTCTTACTATGACCGAAGACATCATAAATATGGCAACTGAGGGAACCACCAGCCTGTCCAAGGTCGTGCAAAGATCTTTCAAAAAGACATTACCTCAGATTTCCTCTGTTCTTTTCAATGCGTCCCCATCGCCGAGCCTTTCTCCCTGCTTGGTGACACTTTCGTGCATCCAATCCTGCATTTCTATCTTCCTCAAAAAGGGGGACGACATTGAACCTTTGCCCGCGACGCTAACGGAACAAATCGTCGACTTGCTGATAACACAATGTGACAATGCAACCTCCAAAGCAAGTCTCGAGAGCTATGAGTTATCAAGGTTGTCATTCTTGATTCTGGAATCTCACTCGATGTTACCGGGAACATCAGCGTATCATCATCACAACTTTTCCCGGCTGCTTTTCGAGAACCATGGTAAATTTCTGCCATTTTGTCAGTTTGATCGGAGTAAGCAGATTCCTATGTTATATGCCAGGGTGATACTCAACCTTACAAATAATGTGCCTTCGCTATGCGAAGAGTTTGCTACTCCTGACATGGTCTCGGATTTTGTGGAACTTGCCACTACTGGGTTGTCTGGTGCATCGATGAATCGCAATGTGGATGAACATGGATCTTTAAATGCCAACATTTTAGCTTTGGGTGTGCTCATAAACTTGTCGGAACAAAGCGAGCTCTCACGAGCTGCTTTTCTTAATCCAGCTTCCGATTCTACGTCACTACTCCAGTTACTTCTCGAGCACTTTTCCGCGGGGCTTGCATTTGTTGATCAGGTAAGAGTATATCATTCTCAATTGGAGGACATATTGAGCTAATTCAGATAAGGCGCGCTCTGTGTCCGAAGTGCATTATAATGTTGTGATTGGATACCTCTCGATTGTCTTGGCTACCTTGTGTCTCAACGAGGAGGCATTGAATCAAATCAGGGAATCAATTCGTGGCGAAGGTCTTCTACTAGTCTTATCGACGGCAGAAGAATTCTTAAAGTTTCACCAGAAGGTTGAGCAAGACTCGCAGCTTTTTGAAAGTTCGGGAGAACGTGGAGGTAGATCAACAACGCGCTTGAAGGATGTCCTGAATCAGATACGCCAGAAAGCACGTCTATAAATAAAGCTCCGAGATATCTATATGCAATTTCGATTTTCATCCAGCCCAGTAGTTACTCCATATGTAAACTGTAACAATAAAGACCTGTTCTTGCAATGGTCGCTATGAGCGGCCTGCCCACCTATCCTTTGATGATCGCTACTTGCAACGGAAGACTGGAAAAACACAAGTAACAACATTCCATTGTCAAAAGGGTGTTTTTCAGTATTTATTGTACTTTTTCTGTTAGATTGCCATCCAGATTGTTTGCTGTGGAGGTCCCGTTGTAAATATAAATATTGTTTTGACGTAATAGCGATTCTGGTACTTAGCTCTGTTCTAGTTGCCGTTTGACTTGTTTGCGCTCCTGGATTGCCTATTCGCCACTTCCGGGTGAGCTCATCTGTGATCTGATTGCCATCCCTATCATAAGGGTGCTACACAATTGACAAAGTTTGACCACTGAGGCCTCTAACAAACCGTGGGTTCGTGCTTAGATACCTGTTAATGACCTCGAGAAGCCTATATCTTTGTGCGCAAAAATCTCTAATTCATTGACCAACTTCCGCAAGAATCGCCTTATATTTTATAGCCACTTCCCCGCTCCGTACTCTAGAAGATGCCTAGTGCACCGAAGCAGCGCAAAATAGCTATTGTTGGCAGTCGCTCTGTGGGTATGGCCTCCTATCTCTTTGACAATCCTTTGCTTGTTCGATCGCATCATGTTTACTAAAATATTTCCCAGGTAAATCTTCTCTTACAGTTCGATTTGTTGAACATCATTTTGTAGAAAGCTACTATCCGACGATCGAAAACACGTTCAGTCGAATCATCAAATACAACGGCCAAGATTATGCCACTGAAATCGTTGACACAGCTGGTCAGGTATGGAGAAAATCTGGCCTGAGCCTAGAGCCCCGTGGGTGGCTAATACTGCTATAGGACGAGTACAGTATATTGAACTCCAAGCATTTCATCGGAATACATGGGTATATTATTGTCTACTCGGTGGCTTCACGTCAGTCGTTCGACATGGTGAGGGTCATACGTGACAAGATTTTGAACCATCTTGTGAGTATCCAATTTGGTCCTTGCAGCCACCTTAGAAGCTGACATGAAATAAGGGTGCCGATCATGTACCCCTTGTGCTTGTCGGAAATAAAAGCGATCTCAAATCTGAGCAACGCCAGGTGTCTCTAGATGAAGGCCGGCAGCTTTGTGAAGAATTCCATTGTGCATTTACTGAGGCTAGTGCTCGTCTCGACTATAATGTTGCGAAAGCGTTTGACTTAATGATTGGGGAGATCGAAAAGTCGCAAAACCCATCACAGCCGGCAGGAGGCAACAAATGCGCCGTAATGTGATAAGGCCTATGATGTAGCAGGATAGGTATTGACCTAGGTGGTCGAAAATGGCTACGCCTCGTTTGGATATCACTTCCAGTTTCTCGGAGAGGCAACATAGCTGTTGATTAGCCTAGGTTGTTGTATTTCTGGGATACGTTTTTTTGCAGCTCTTCACTGGCGCAGCTGTGATTCTTTCGGCACTCGATTTCTCAAGTACTGTCTTTGTCTGTTACATAATCTAATACATACACAGTAGTTTATCTCCCAGGGCATGAGAGCTGTGTTTGGAATCAAGTCCCATAAGAAAGGAAGGGTGAGACAGCCGACAGATGCAGTTTGTGCAGAGCGGCCGACTAAGTTTCATTAGTAGGAGTATGCTATACCCAATTGGTCGAGCCCCTAAATTTCTGCCCCTCCATTTGATGATACACCAACCGAGTTCTCTAGCCCCTCCTTCCCTACTTATTACAAGCTGTCCTCCCCGCCAACTGTCGCCGCTATTCTGTCCTCCTTAGTTGAATCTTGGGACGCTGGATTTTTGTATCGTACAAGAAAAAATCGTTCATCATGCTTGATCTGGCAGACTTCATCAGTGATCGCGGTGGCGATCCGAACAAGATCAAAGAGAGTCAACGGAAACGCTACGCCCCGGAGAGTGTCGTTGATGAGGTCCTCTCCCTATATGAAGAGGCGCGGCGTGGTATGCTATGTCTGCTTTCTAACAGATATTCACATTCTAAACGGCTGATTTCGGATATCTTATAGCACGGTATGAGGTTATGCAAATAAACTCCCAGCTTAATGCACTCCAAAAAGAAATTGGCAAGAGAAAGAAGGTTCGCATTTATTTTACATATAATTCCAATTATACTTTTATATAATCCATCTATCGTATTCTCTATTGCTTGACAGAAAACTGACATAATCTTGAAACAGAACAAGGAAGACGCAAATGACCTGATGGAACAGAAAGCCGACCTCGAGAGGCGCAAGAAGGACGCCGAGGAACTGGCTATCCAGAAGGAAAAGCAAAGAGACGGCAAAATTCGGACTATTGGCAACCTTGTTCATGATTCTGTTCCCGTGAGCAACAATGAAGTATGTATTATACTCAGTCGGACGCTAGAGACTTATTTAACCGAAAGGACTGCCGTTAGGACGACAATGCCGTAATAAGGACATGGGCGCCCGACAACGTGAAGGTCGAGAAGCGCAACTGTCTTTCGCACCATGAGGTTCTCACTCGTCTCGATGGGTTTGATTCAGAGCGTGGTGTCAAAGTGGTTGGCCACCGCGGCTACTGTTTGACAGGTTATGGGCTTTTCCTCAATCTCGCGCTCATAAACTATGGCTTGGAATTCCTCTGGGGTAAAGGTTACAAGCCTAACCAACCCCCTCAATTCATGCTCAAGGACATGATGGCGAAGACCGCCCAGCTTGAACAGTTCGACGAGGAGCTCTACAAAGTCACGGAAAGTGAAGACAAGTCCACCGACAAGTACCTAATCGCTACTTCAGAGCAACCGCTTTCAGCCTTGCATGACGGAGAATGGCTGCAAGATAAAGATCTCCCAATCAAGTTGGTGGTCCCGGCATCTCTAGTCAACTTCTCCCTCAGGCTAACTAGCACGCAGGTACGCTGGATATAGTACTTGCTACCGGAAAGAGGCAGGTGCTCATGGTAAGGATGCATGGGGAATCTTCCGTGTCCACCAGTTCGAGAAGGTGATAAGCCCTAGGTTACCCATGTTGCTTGTAATGCTAACTCGGCCCAGATCGAACAATTTGTTCTCACGAAACCGGAAGACTCGTGGCAAGCATTTGACGAAATGATGGCCACTTCGGAAGAGTTCTACCGGTCTCTTGGCCTGCCGTACCAGGTTGTCGCCATTGTTTCGGGGGCATTGAACAATGCCGCCTCGAAGAAGTATGACCTTGAAGCGTGGTTTCCATTTCAAGGAGAGTACAAGGAGCTAGTATCCTGCTCCAACTGTACCGATTATCAATCCAGAGCCCTAGAGATTCGCTATGGCACGAAGAAGGCTACTGATGTGAAGAAGTCCTATGTCCATGCCTTGAATGCGACTCTGTGTGCAACCGAACGTACACTCTGTTGTGTGCTTGAAAACTACCAGACAGATGATGTACGTCATGACTCTGAACCCACCTGCTGATGATTGTTGATACTGATAATGTGATAGGGTATTATTGTGCCAGAGCCTCTGAGGAAGTATATCCCGGGCGCTCCCGAATTTATCCCATATTCCAAAGAGCTGCCGAAAGATAGTACTTCCAACAAAAACAAAGCCAAGCAGACTACGAAGGCTGTGAGCGGTGCAGATGAGACTGCGAAGAAACTGGAGGGTCTTCAGGTTTGAATCTGGCCAGTCAAATGTTACTTTAGACGAGATCAATTAGCGGGCCAATGACTGTTATGTGAGCATCTCGATTAACCAAGAAAAAAAAAGTGAAAGCGGTAAAAGCGAGATCCCAGTCACCTGGGTCAGAAGACCACTGTTATTGCATATGCCATGATAGTTGGATGATATAGAGTACAGGGTACAATCAATGAAATTATCTTTTCGCCAATCGCTTAGCCTCGTAGAATTATTCTACACAATATGGCGCCTCTCATGGTCCAAGGTTAAATTGTATACGGAGTACAGAGTCGATAGTTAAAAATCATGAGATATTTGTGTGGATACGGATCAAGAGGGGATGTTTCGGCCCCGCTGTTGCTTGCCCCTCCAAAAAAGTAACTGGCCAAACAATTGCTGTGCCTTTCGATGACTCAAACAGATCATAACGCCAGATGAGGTGTTAGTCACAAAGAATGTGGAACGCCTCTGTTCAAGTCCGGTTCCGGAGGTTTTAAATTTCAGTACCCCCTTCCTTGTCACTTTAGGTCTTACTGTTCACTCAAATTATATTTTTTGGATACACCACTACTTCTTGTGCCCTCTATTTTCTATTTTCTAACGTAACAGAATACTTTTCCACGCTCTATCTTCTTATACCCAATCTTACCAAATGGCTACATCTGCAAGGGACATCAATGTCCAAGAGGGATTGAATCTCAACCCTTCACAAAGCTTGAATTTCTCCACCTCTCCTACCGCTTCTTTCCAGTCTGCTCCTTCCAGCCATGGTGGCTCGGCTTTTGGAAGCCGTACGATACCGCTAGCAAATGCAAAGCACTTGAAGCCGTTTGCCACGGAGGATATCAAGGTCCTGCTCCTGGAAAACGTCAACCAAACGGGTAGGGACATCCTTACCAAACAGGGCTATCAGGTGGAATTCCTTAAATCCTCCCTTCCGGAAGATCAACTCATCGAGAAAATTCGGTCAGTATCATCGTATCTGATTCAGCTCTAGTATCTGTCTGACTTGCCTCCCCCGTGAACAGAGATGTACACGTGATTGGGATTCGCTCGAAGACCAAGCTGAGCGCTCGTGTACTAAAGGAAGCTCGGAATCTTATTGTCATTGGTTGTTTCTGCATCGGGACGAACCAGGTTGATCTGCAATATGCAGCTGAACATGGAATTGCTGTTTTCAACTCACCGTTCAGCAATTCTCGTAGTGTCGCAGAATTGGTTATAGCTGAAATCATTGCTCTTGCCCGTCAACTGGGTGACCGTTCCAATGAGATGCATAACGGCACATGGAACAAAGTGAGCAACAAGTGCTGGGAAATCCGCGGAAAGACCCTTGGTATTCTCTTGATTCTACCATCATTTGCTGTCGGCTAATGTTCCTGTTAGGCATAATTGGATATGGTCACATTGGCGCTCAACTGTCGGTTCTAGCAGAGGCTATGGGCATGTCTGTTATTTTCTACGACGTAGTGAACCTGATGGCACTGGGTACTGCTCGCCAAGTACCAACCCTTGAAATCCTTTTGTCTGAGTCGGACTTCATCACGTGCCATGTTCCTGAGCTCCCGGAGACACGGAACATGATAGGACAACCCCAGTTTGAGCAAATGAAGCCTGGCAGTTATCTGATAAATGCCAGTCGGGGAAGTGTCGTGGACATTCCTGCTCTAATCCATGCAATGCGGTCCGGCAAAGTGGCGGGTGCCGCTCTCGATGTCTATCCCAATGAGCCAGCCGGAAATGGTGATTATTTCAACCAAAGCCTCAATGACTGGGCAACGGATCTTAGGGGTCTCAAGAATTTGATCCTCACGCCACATATTGGCGGTAGCACAGAGGAGGCGCAGCGTGCGATTGGCGTTGAGGTGGCAGAAGCCTTGGTGAGATATGTTAATGAGGGCACAACACTGGGGGCCGTAAACCTGCCGGAGGTTGCTCTGCGGTCCCTGACGATGGATGAACCCAACCATGCCCGAGTGAGTACAGGAACAAAGTTTTCAACTTTGAATAATGACTAATTCTTTGGAATAGGTCATCTTCATTCATCAGAACGTTCCGGGTGTTTTGCGAAAAGGTAGGCTTCTTTCTACGAAATAGGAATAATGTGTGCTTTGCTGATGGCTTCCAGTCAATGAGGTTCTTGGTGATCACAATGTTGACAAGCAAATGACTGATAGCAGAGGTGATGTATGTCGTTATGCATTGACATGTCTAAGCAGTGCGAAGCTGACTATATTAGGTGGCATACTTGATGGCCGATATCAGCAGTGTCGACAACATGACAATCAAGGACTTGTACGAGAGACTTGAAAGCCTCGGATGTACGAAATCTCTTTCTCGATATCACCTTATGACTTTCCTGACTGATCATTTACTCTAGCTCGAATTATGACGCGCATCTTGTATTAAAGCGACCCTCTCTTGTGCTTATACCTATGGCTAGAAGGTATAGGTGGACAGGTCACTACCCATTCTCCGAAAGGATCTAGAAACGGAAGGGAATCACAAAATTAGTTGCGAACCTAGTTCATTTTTTATGCGGCAGAGGTCCCTCAACGGCACTCGTCGAATGAAGCTGTCAGTACAATTTCCCCTTAAACTTGATTCGAACCCGTGATACGCTAGCGAGCTATCTACGGCTCTATTACTCCGACTCAAGATTTCCTCATGCGCTTGGGACATGAGAAAACAAGTTAGTCTACAATGCTAGCCTGTCGGCAGAATATTCAACAACGCTGCTCCTTTCTACTTTATATTTCTATTTCTATTGGTAATATTACTTTCTTCCGTTATTAGCTATCTTTCTCGCTAGAGTGAACGAGAAACTGATAGAACCACTTGAGCCTTTCTTTGAATACATGCTCTTATAGAATTGATGCCAAAATACTTTGTTATGTCTGCTACTAATTCTAAGCCCACATGCTTCCAGTCCAAAGAATGAATGGCGTTGTGATTTATGCGATCAGTCAATGACAAGGTATCCGACAATTAGCGATTGCAGGGTCGTGGTGGCACGGGTGAAACCGAATCACCTGCGATGGACTGTCCTAGCTGCATCACGACCACCTTCCCTAGAGCAGGGGCTACGGCTCCTTCGTCTTGTCAGATTTTCTCGCGAAAAGTCTCTTCGCACAGGTTGGTAGGCTGAGTCACTATTGTTGATGTCACGCCGATCCGTATTGTAGCCCCGATTGTGGTCTCTCTCCCAAGGACGTTCGCCTCCGCCAGCATAGCTTGGAATGTAGGAGTCTAGGTTCCCTTCAGACCGCCCGCGAGCCTGGTGGCTTCTGTCTCGTCCCAATCTACCTATGCTACCGGAAGACCACATCTGGTGATTTGACGTTGGCGGACGAGGTGGCAACCCCCCTCTATGCCAGGATCCTTGACTGAGATCCTCCCCACCTGTCCTCGATCGAGCTGCGTGCATTTCGCAGTTACGATTGTCATAAGAGCGCTGTGGAGGGACTCCCTGAACCCCGTTGTTCCAAGTACCACGGGCTGCGCTTGGAAGACGACTATTTCGACCTTCGACGCCTGTTCTGTTCCCTGAGCCACCTGCCCAACTTCCGTTCGGGCCACCAATCCCTACAGCACCCCCTGCAGGTGCCGGTGGCATGGGTGCCTTTTGCCCGCGAAATCTTCTCCTATCAAGCTCATGGGAGTCTTCAAAAGAAGGTAACTCTCCAGGTCGTGCCGGTAGTGGTGGGCTAGAAAAGTAAGGATGTTTCAAAGCATCGATAGCATTGATCCGTTTCCGCCAGTCGAGCTTTAAAAGCTCACTAAGCAAGGATATCGCTATAGGGCTTTGCCTGAGAAGAGGTTAGGCATATATTCGAAGTTTTCCATTCACCTGGTCTTTTCGGAGGGTGGACGATACTCTTTGAATACTTCACGTAAATTACCCGGTCTGTTACCAAAATTCTTCACTCCCTCACACCCTGGTAGTGAAGACCACCCTGGCATAGTCTCCTCTGTAGGCGAGCCTACAAGACTGAAAATCATCTGCGCCTGGTTGAGATCGCTATTCCCGGCAAGGATCGGCTTTCCTTTGAACATTTCCCCAAAGACGCATCTGCGAGAGTCAGACTAACATCACCACGAAGATCGGGATAATTTACTTACCCAACGCCCCACATGTCGATAGCTGTCGTATAACGCCGGAGTTGAAGAAGCAGTTCGGGGGGGCGATACCATCGAGTCACAACGAGTGTAGTATAATCCCTTCGTGCTTCTCCACCGCCTCGCCCAGGCTGAGGAGGGGCCTCTTCATATGGTCGGGCTAATCCGAAATCAGCAATTTGAAGTATGCCTCTATTGCTAATAAGTAGGTTGGCAGCTATCAGGTGGTTAGTCGGAGAGGCTGTATTGCTGCTTGATGATTCACCGACCCTTCATGTCTCGATGTAATATACGGTTCTATAACAAGTTAGGGCAAAGATCTAAGTAGTTCTCAAGAACTAGTACCTCATGTAAATATCTAAGGCCTTCAAGAAGTTGAAGCATATAACACTTGATTTGAGCTTCAGTGAACTGAACAGCAGGATTCTCCAGAAGGCCTGAGAGATCGTGTTCCATATATGGTGTTACCATGTACATGCTTGGCTTTTTACGTCCTTCCCCTGTGCTGGTATAAGCACGGTTCACTTTGCGGTAGGAAGTTCTACTTACCTTTACTCCGTTCGACTGCCATTTCCTTAAGATGTAAGATATTAGTATGAGATAGCATCTTCAGAAGTTTGATTTCACGAAGTGCGGTTATGGGGAACTTCGAGGGCATCAATCAGCATCTACTAACGCGGTGATCCCAATCGGTCATCTTACCCCGTCTCTCTCATTATGCATGAGTATCTTTTTGAGAGCAACGACAGCATTGTCCTTTTTCGATCTCGCTTTGTAGACCTCACTGTAGACATTCAGTTTGAGAACACATTGTTGTACAGGCTTTTTCTGAAACCCACCCAAAAGTACCCTCACCAAGCTTACCCAAAAATTCAAACTCACGTATGCTAGTGCACCCATGGAATCGGTTGTTGCCATTGCTGTCTCTCTCGAGGGATACTATGACCATTTTCTACCCACTCTCCTCACCAAAGTGATCATATATGTGGATGATGGCGCCAACCGTGCGAGATCGGGACAAGTGTGAGGCTCTATCTCCCTGATATAATGCTTGAACCAAGTTGCAATACAAGGTATGATTTGTTAGCGTCAAGGCAAAGCCGAACGTCGCGCGGATCCTTGACCACTGCAATTCTTCTAGAGTAAAAGAGCTCGGTTGGGAGTCACACGTCTCGAGAAACCGTTGTGTGATGGCCAAATAAATATATGGCTTGTATCAAAAGAAAAACCTGCGAATACCTAACAATATCAGGTTGATAGCAGGAAGACTGTAGAAGACTGTTGTTTTCAAGGTAGTATGGGACGCGATCCGTTCACTCGTGTGAGAGCCAGAGCTATCATAGTGCTCTGATAATTCAATGTATGATTTTACTGGATGACGGTCATGATCTCACTAGCTGAGATGGTACGAAGGAAGATAGATTGTCCATGACTTCAAACCGTGCCGGCTGTTACCTGGAGCAGAATTCTTGGTATCACGTGATTATGTAATGCTTCTAATCTAGTCCGTACCGATCCCTCACTGCTATTGATTTACCTTTCTTCAAACCATCAGTCCTGATACATAAGTCCTTAAGCGGCAGAAAAGTATGCACCTCGAATTTTCTATCACCTATTCTCTAATCCTTTTATCGTCTGGGACTGACTTGTCATGTACAGATATGGCTGCAAACCACCCAATTCATATTCATCCTGCTCGACCTCTCTATCGTTTCACCGCGACTGCATTGGGAGCTAGCATGTGGTTCTTTGTACGAATCTCACGCGATTATATGGCGAATAGTGCTAACCATTCCCTTTTTGCGGATCTATAGCTGATGTACAGGGCGAAGAAAGACGGTCCTGCTTTGTTGGGTTGGAAGCATCCTTGGGACCATTGATTGCCGAATATTCTCAGACCTGAGTACGGTCTCGCTTGTTGAGATTGGAAGACAATTGATTTTTTTGAGGACTACATCAGATATCTCAATCGAGTTGTAACACAAAGGTTCTCGCTTTCTATCGTCATTAAAGGAACCATCCACTCAAACTTTCAAGTCAGAATGACGACGATCATATCTGAAGAATAGGATATGTGCAAACGTGGAATTCCATCTACCCTTGCATTTCCTCGAGTAGTACCTTGTACTGGCGACGCTTTTTGGGGTGACCTGGTCGCAAGGCTGTGTACATGCGCCCTAGCAAATGAGCCAATCTAGGAAAGAGATTCCTTTCTGCCAACCAAGAGAACAAAAAGCTCAAGGCAGCAAGTGTCAGCAACCACCACGCGAAACTTTCCGGCAGGTACGTCAATTGGATGACCCGCTTCAGCCATTGTGAGGGTGTAAACAGCATGTAGCAGGAGATCATCAAATCCACAATTATCATAGAGAGGAATGGTTCTAGACTGTGTTAGTGACATGGCCGACCACACATGCTTGGGGGGACTGACTGTTAGAGCTCATCGGTTTTCTGAATGGGGGTCCGACGCTAAGGACAGCACTTGACAGGATGTACTGAAAGCAGGAAAGCAGAAACAGAACGGTGTTCTCGGAGTTCTCAATGTTGCTTTCCTCTAGATCTAGCTGAGGGGGTTGAAACCTAAGAAGGTCAGTGGTTGTCATGAAAGCAAGCTTGAGCTAAGGAAAAGCCAAGTTACCCACCATGGTTGCGACTTCACAGTCTCGAATGCAATTAATTGAGTCAAAATGCATATCGTTATTTGGCCTAGCAGCGGGATTAAGACTTTGCGTGATACAAGATCAGCAGTGGGTCGTTTCCGCGATAATACAGGGTTTGGCTTGGTCCATCCCACTGGTGAGCAGAGTCAGTCTAAAACTCACAAGGTAGTTGACATCCTCAATCCAGCTAAGACACTTACTAAAAATTGCTATCGGTAATATGAGGCATAAGTCGATATAAAGAAACTTCATGCTATGTTAGCAGGTTATATATTGTCTCTCAGGAGCCTTGAGATTCACCTGGAAGTCACCAAGATTTGACGCTGATGCGTATAAGAAACTGACAGTTGAAAACTGAATTGCTGAATATAGGCTCATGTACTTGAAGCAGCAAAAGCTTGTGACCAAGGCACCTCGGCCTTCCCTATTTCCTTGTTAGACATCCAATGCAACGTATGATATTTCAATTCGAATGTTTGGTACCTGATCAGCGTCGGAACACACGATATGTCAAAGCGGCGGCTGGTGAATGGAGCAGCAACTGAAGCTTCGGCGTCTGATAGGGAAACACCGACATCAGCGGCTTTTAATGCACCACAGTCATTGGCACCGTCGCCGCAAAAGCCACAGCAATAGTCTAGGGATTGAAGCTTCTCCACTAGTTCATGTTTCTCATCAGGTGACATTCTCGCGAACACATTTCCACGCACAAGTACCTGCAGGCAGTGTTAATATGAAAGCAAAAACAATGTCGCAATAAAAAGCCAACTCTACTCGTAGACCCATGCCGGTATACACACCCTTTTGATAAGCAACTCGCTCCCAAAGTCCACGATCCACCTAAACATCTCGCCACTGATGGCAAGAGTGTAATGGCTGAGGCTACAGGCATTGCCTGGTATAGATAAGTCTACAGCCGTCGAATCCACGGAACGCTTCACGCCGTTAGCCATGCCCACTCTTTCTTGTGAATGAAACTTCATACCATAAGAGTACTCGGGTTGAGCTTCAGTGCGGGATTGTCTACACTTTCCCAGCAAAGACAGTCATCGGACGCATGTTGAGGAGAATGACCTGGTGCAAGATCAACAATAGCCATGACGCCTTGCGAGGACAGCTTACCTTGTACGAAGCGAGGAACAAAGCATTGTTCATCTCCACTAATTAGTCCACATTCGCGAGCAACACTTACTGCAGTCAGTATGTTATCACCTGTACACATTATGTTGCGTATCCCTGCTTTATTCAGCTCAGCAATAGTTTCAGCCGTGTTTGGCTTCAGTTTGTTTTCGAAAATGATAAAGCCAAGAAACTCCAGATCACATTCAGCATCAGCACGGGACATTTTCTGGACTCTCATCCAGCTTAATTTTGGTTCATATTTCGCCGCACAGGCGATGACACGATATCCCTTGTGGGTATAGTTACTCAGGAGCTCATCAAAATCGTGAGGCACTACATAGTCATGCATCAGCTTCCAACTGGAACCTAAGTAGGTGCAACCTTACAGCTGCTTGGAAGACATATGGCCTTCACACTTTCTGGTGCACCTTTCACGAAAGTGCTGGCACCA
This sequence comes from Aspergillus costaricaensis CBS 115574, assembly GCF_003184835.1. NCBI lineage: Eukaryota > Fungi > Ascomycota > Eurotiomycetes > Eurotiales > Aspergillaceae > Aspergillus > Aspergillus costaricensis. The sequence continues at coordinate 49,817 of NW_020291839.1, forward strand.
GTGTCACCATACTGGCGTACAATAACACTTGCTCGACGGAGATGTGACACGAATTCAAAGGCACGCAAAATGCCGAGTTCTAGGGGTGCCTAGGTTTGCATAGTCAGATTCGAACTATTTGTCATTTAAAAGCATCAAAGTGGCGTACAGACCTCTATTTTATTTCGCTGACAAGCACTGGTAGGGTTTTCAGTGACAGGTGGTCTCGCAATCGACGGTAATATCGCCTCGGAATCCGCTTCTTCAGCATGGCTCCCACCTTCTTCGAAGGACCAACCGGTGAACTGAAACATTTTGACATCTAGGGGGTCCCCAAGAAGTTCGCCGTCCACAACTCTCAGAGAGTGGCATGTTGCCATGGTGTAAAGGGTGTTGTTGTACCTGCTCATATCTTGAATGCTATTTGTATATGATGATGTCGGAGACGCGAGACACAGCTTAGGGAGCAGGTCGGAGAACCTGCGAACTGATAAGCAATTGTATAAGTGTAGTGTGCACGCATATAAACCTTCTATTGTGGTCCACGATCCGCACTCCCAGTACATCCAGTCCATCTTCCGTGAGAGTACCTGTCTTATCGAAACAGATCACATCTAACTTGCCCCCTACATTGACCCTGTTGAAAAGCTTAACATAGTCTCCTTTAGGACTTGGTGTGTTTTCAAACCTTTGTGGACTGATGCAATATATTTTATGTGCCTTGAGTCGCGAGAGGGCGAAGTTGGTTCCAATGCTCAGCGTGGCCGGCAAAGCCGGAGGCACAACGATTGTAATCAGGTCGAGGGCCCTAACGATGATCAGATGCCATGAAAGCTGTATCTAGTCAGTTACAGGAATTATTTCTTGGCATCCAAGCTATGCTTACACCGAGGCGGATGAAATTGACAAACGAGGCCACGAAACCTAAAATCGCTATGATGGCCATAACAGATATATATCGGAATGAGTCCCGGTAAAAGCTAAAGCCGGAAGGCTTTGGGAAGAGCATCGATCGAACAAGGGCCCCTTTCGTGGTCAGGAAACCGGTTCGCACAACGACTGCCAAAGCAATAGCTTCGTCATCATCAACGCCTTGGGGACGACGTGCTCGAATTACTTTCGTACCGCTGAACAAGAAATGTCTTGCAAGAGCGGGGTGGATTGAGGGTGCGCTCAAATTCAGGTATTTCAGAGCATCGTCTGTCAGTGGGACTTTAGAAATAGGGACAGATTCACCTGTACCTCCATTAGATTCTCATCAAGACCTTGGGAGACGATACTCGAACCTGTAAGCATGCTTTCATTCACAATACAATCACCGGATAACAGTATACAATCACAAGGGACATAGTTCAGGGAGGGGTCAGAGAATTCGTAAACATCACCCGGAACAAGCTCCCGAGAGGGGACAGATCTCCCTGTTTGGAGAAAGGAACGTTAATGCTGCATCAGGATGGTTAGATCTTAGAAGTTTGGCTTACAGAACCCATTCCTAAGCACACGGATATCGCACTCAAACAGTGAAATATGTCTTAAGCGGTTCATTGTCTAGATAGAGTTAGCACACCAGCACATTGGTTTGGCAAGAACAGCATACTGCTTTGGTTTCAATTATAGTAGCACTTATACTTATCACAGAGATGGAAAAGATGCAGACAGCATAATAGTAATACTGGTCAAGCGACCAGAGGACAAGGCTAGCAAGTTGGAAGATATAGAATGGGTGGAAAGCCTGGAACAGTGAGCATGCCAATCCAACATTGAACGTCGGTGAACAGGTACCTCATCCATAAGAAGTTGGAAAGCAGATTTCTGCTGAATATCAATGAGATTCTTGCCAAACACCTGTTCACGGCTATCACGGTCATCGGCATCCAGTCCAGCTCTCATCCCTTTCGCGTTCATCCAGGAAGGGTCTTTCCAGCCACCGATTAGGCAAAATTGGTCATCGCCTGGGTGGTAAATAAGCCGATGATATCTGTAATCAATGTACCGTAATTGATAGATTGTTGGGTCATTGTCCTCATCATACGACTGGTAGTCAGGACTGAAGAGTGTGGAGAGAGGACGACCGTATACTTCAGTATGGACCGTATGAATGTCAAGTTGATTCCATTGATCCTGGGCCCAGTTCAGCGATAAGTTTTTATAGTTCCATATGTAACATTGCTTACCTCAATCACAACCCATTGACAGGTTTGAAGAGGTGTTGGCATTCCCATCAAACGGATTCGGTACTTTGGAAACCAACGAAATAGGAGATAGAAAACCCCGAGCGACAACAGGCAAGATAGATAATACAATAGCAGACCGGTAGGACTCGTCGAAAAGCCCGCAATCACGATAGTCAAGTCTTCCGAAACGATGTGAACCTTTTGGCTTACCCTTTGATCGCCCCTATGGCAATAATCACGCGACGAAGCTGATAGAGACCTTCGTAGAAGGGGGTCTTGAACAGAGTCTCTAGAAAAGGACGGACGTTTAGAGGATCTAATTGACTCGTTCGTCTCAATATCAGATAAGTTGTCAATGTCACTTTCAGCATCTATGGTATCTTCGTTTGGCCAGTCCAGGTGTTCCTGATCTTCCTGGAAATAGGTGAAGCTTGTGGTGGAATCCTTGCGATTCCGACGGTGGGAAAAAGAAACAACACTGGAAGGGATACTCTCTGATATCGGTCCATCATATATCTAGTATAGATAGTTATGTTCATTGTTCCATAAGCTTCGCCGGCATCTGGACGCACCTCGTTGCGGGCCATTTCAACGTCTGAGACAACGCTATAGCTGGAAAACCATCAGCAAGGCCCACCAGGAGGGTATTGTCTAGTGTGAAGAACCTGCTTCTTATTGAATTGCGGCGACGATCAGCCCCAGTTGAAAACATGGGTGACTGAGCCTCTAGTGGTGGTTGTATATCAGGCTCCATCTTGAGAATGATACTTCCTATGCGCTTTTGAAGGTCCGCTTCGACTTCGTGTAGAGGTCGATTTTTGGGTTGACACCGACAGGCAATGGACGGAGATTAGAGTGATTTATTTGACTCTTCGCATGCCGAAAACCGCCAATCTCGTCACGCTGAACAACCAAATTCAACACTGTGTAAGATGTGTAATTATCGATCTGCGTTTGTGCGTGGACTAACGTGATGGTCCGAAGATGCTCTTTATGACCGGCTTGACGTCTTATCTCCACGTGACTATCTAGATGGCGGGATGTTGTCACGGTACGCATCGAGTTATGAATCCTTCCTCAATCCGCATACAGAGTTTTGTTGTCTGTTGATAAAGATTCTTGTCTGCCAAGACTTCTGTTATATCAAAATTACCTAGAAAATAGCGAATAGCATAGCTCATACTGGCTGGTATCGAGTATATAGAAAACTTGCCATCTACTTATGTAACCTTTCTACTATATGTCCTGCTCTTAGAGTGTCGGAGCAGAGGTAAGGAGTCTTAACTTGCCTATGACCCGCGGGACCCTGGCCGCGTATGACTGGTGAAATGATATCATGTCTTCTCAATCGCTCATCGCCCAAACCTCCCTCCGCTAGCTGTTTCTGGGGCGCTTGGATAACACCATCGTATACAGCAGGGACAGCCCCAAAGAGAGTTGCGGCGTGTATCTGTATTTTGACAAGGTAGTATAGACTACTCCGTGGTGAATGTTGGAAAGTTAAGGGAAATGGTAAGTTCCGCTGCATAGTACGGTATTCTGGAACTAAAAGGCCATAGTTTCGAGGCCATTGACTATGAAGTATAGAAGGCTATACCTATATTGTACTATTGACTAAAGAGATGGATAATGGTAATTGAGTAGGTAGTTGGTTAAAAGCCTTGGAATGACAAAGCACATAGCCTGCCGACACCAGTAATTGTCACTGTATTGTTGGGAGCTTTTGAAAAGTTCTCAACAGCCAGCGCCCCCCGTCCCGCCAAGCCCCTCGGCCCAAGGGCGCTAAGGGATCCCACCAAGCCAGTATTATTCCAGACCTCGCAAAACGTATCAAATTCTTCCTTAACTCTCTTCGCCAGACCCCTCTACCAAACCATCTCCTCGTTACCCCCTCCCCCCTAAACAGCACCGTCAAGATGTCTGAGCCCATCAGGAATAAGAAAGCGGACTTTCCAGTGGCTCCGTAAGTATCCCTTCGCTGAACTACCAACTTCTCAAACATCTTGTTGTATGCTATGCTCTTTGATCTCTGACAAGATACGACGGTTGCAGGACACCACAGAATACCCCGGCCAACAATGCTCCTATTTCTTCTCATGCCCAGCAACCTGGAATTGCTAGTATCAAAGAAGGTAAAATCCCTTACCACCTTCGAGATCGTTTCTCATACAAACCAATTATAGAGTCTCTTGACCATGCTACGGCGGCTTCCCTATTTGCACGCAACCCCGGGCTCGTTTCGATGATTCAGGGAAAACTCGGATCTCTTGTTGGCCGCTCTTCGGGCTACATTGAATCTTTACCCGTGTCAGTCCGCCGGCGCGTTGCTGGCCTGAAGGGTATCCAGAAGGAGCACGCTAAATTGGAAGCTCAGTTCCAGGAAGAAGTACTGGAACTCGAGAAGAAATACTTCGCGAAGTTTACTCCCTTGTATCAGAGGCGTTCCACGATAGTCAACGGAGCCGCGGAGCCTACGGATGGTGAAGTTGAAGCGGGACAGGGTGATGAAGAGGATGTTGACTCTAAAGATGATGCTGAGGCCACCAAAGAAGAGGATCAGGAGTCCCAAATCGCCGGCATACCTGAATTCTGGCTCTCAGCTATGAAGAACCAGATTTCTCTCGCAGAAATGATCACCGAGCGAGATGAGGAGGCTTTGAAACATCTCGTCGATATCCGTATGGAATACCTCGACCGCCCAGGCTTCCGTCTCATCTTCGAATTTTCAGAGAATGCCTATTTCACAAACAAGACTATTTCGAAGACCTACTACTACAAGGAAGAAAACGGCTACGGTGGTGATTTTATCTACGATCACGCCGAAGGCACTAAGATCGATTGGAAGGCTGAGAAAGATCTTACTGTCCGCATTGAGAGCAAGAAACAGAGAAACAAGAGTGAGTATCGAAATAGCATTTATCAAATGTGCACTGTAGCTGACGTTCCTCAGATACAAAACAGACCCGGATTGTCAAAATCACCGTCCCCACGGAGTCATTTTTCAACTTCTTCTCCCCCCCTCAGCCCCCGACTGACGATGATGATACCGTTGCTACTGATATCGAGGAGCGACTCGAGCTTGATTATCAGCTCGGTGAAGACATCAAGGAGAAGCTCATCCCCAGAGCCATTGACTGGTTCACGGGAGAGGCCCTTCAGTTCGAAGAGCTGGGTGACGACATGGATGCCGATGACTACGACGACGAGGATGATGAAGATGAGGATGAAGATGATGAAGATGATGATGATGAGAGGAGATCCGACCGGGACGTTGACGATGACTCCGATGAAGAGGTGCGCATTCAATGATCATCGCTTGCTTATACCGTCTGTCCATGCTAACACCAGAACAGGATGGCACCTCGAAGCCGAAGAAGGAGGCTGCAGAATGTAAACAAAGCTGAGAATGTTCAGCATGGCTCAATAAACCAAGCTCGGAGCATGCATGAATCAGTTCATCACGCCTAGCCCTCAAGTGGTGTTTTCCTTTTTCTTTCCTTTTGTCATTTCATTGTTTTCGCCTCTACTTTATCATATTTTATTATTTATTTGTCACTGTTCCCACCCCCGGTCCTCTTGACTTGTCGTTTCCGCCTAGTAATCTTGCCTCAGAATGTTGTCCCAGTGTCTTGGGGTGCGCTTTTGTAGTGCAAACAATCCATTGGCGTTTCCTTGTTTAAGGCATGGTGCGCATCGCTAGTCTTGTTGCGTGACACATCTCTAATCACATTCTATCCAAATATTGTGTCCAAGCAACGATATGAAGCATGAGCTTACTCCAGACTTGGGCAGTACACGGAGGTCGTATGTCCGCTTGCTCTCGCGATGGCCCTGTGCTGGGGGGGGAAGAATTAGAAAACAGCTCTTCGTGGCCAGAGGAACATAATTTCTACTGTTTCTATTAACAAAAGCGCTAATGTTTGCTCTTTCAAACCGGCGACTTCATACAAAACGAACGAAAAAGCTGCTTTTACCCCCATAATGGGTAGTATGGTGCACACAGTAGATAGTTATCGATGAGTGGTCCGTCTTAGCTAATTTTTAGTAGTGTTTCTTCACCGCCTGTTCTGTCACCATCTTATGTTGATGTAAGACTGTCTATGCTCTGCAGAGCATCTGCCACAATTCGGACTCGCAGCTGCATATGAGCTAGAAAATTGTCCGTTCTAGTCATTCTTGTATAAATGTATTCTCTGGGGAAGAGTAGACAACCCCTTGATGGCCTCTGATTATCATCAATACCTAGATAGCAGTAATACATGATGTTCATGCTTTCTGGCTCTTGGCGCTGGTGCTGACAACTGTGGGGATCGCGTCGACAAGTGGCGCCGCTCTCCAGGCGCCGCCTCAGGGGTTGCGGCTCGGTAACGCCAGCTGTTAGCCAGTTCAGTAATTTCTCCCTGAAGCGAAGCATGATGCCTTCTTCTGACTTATAATCAAGGATAGAGCCCGTCGCTACCACTACCAGACGGGAAATCATTTCTCGAACTACTTTAATCAGTTGTGCTTTTCCCTCACCTCCTCACTAGATGCCTTTTAACATCGATTATTCGAACAGATCCTCCGAACGTCCCGCATAGGTTGCTTTCTCCGGTCACGTCAAGATATAGAGAGACAACATATCTGCAGACCTGAACGCAATGGCTCACAATTACGAGGTCGGAACAAGGGCTTGGCAACCTGATCCGACCGAGGGATGGGTCGCATCTGAAGTCAAAGAGAAGTTAGTTGATGGGGACAAAGTGCAGCTTGTCTTCTTGATAGAAAATGGAGAGGTTCGTACTATATTATCTGTCCGGCTATCTCACATAGAAGACATGATATCAACTGACAAGTTTATGTGCAAAGACAAAAACTCTGGAAACTACCCAGGCCGAGTTGCAGGTAGACAACAATCCAAAACTGCCGCCCTTGATGAATCCTGCCATGCTCGAAGCCAGCGAAGACCTTACGAACCTGTCTCATCTGAATGAGCCAGCCGGTGGGTGTGTCTCCGAATCGAGATTACGGTGGTTACTGAGTCCCTTCCAGTTTTGCAGGCCATCAAGCTGCGTTATGCCCAGAAGGAAATATACACATATAGCGGCATCGTTCTTATTGCTACCAATCCCTTTGCCCGGGTCGATTCACTTTACGTTCCACAAATGGTGCAAGTATATGCTGGAAAGCATAGGGCATCTCAGGCGCCACACCTCTTTGCTATCGCCGAGGAAGCGTTCGCGTAAGAGCGACTCCTTTCCTAAAAAAACCTATATGTTTGCTTACGAGATTTGTATAGTGACATGCTACGCGATGGAAAAAATCAAACGATTGTAGTCTCTGGTGAATCAGGTGCCGGGAAAACGGTCAGCGCAAAGTACATAATGCGTTATTTTGCAACCCGCGAGTCTTCAGATCAGCCTGGAAAGTATACTACCAGTCGAGCAGATGCCATCAGTGAAACCGAAGAGCAAATCTTGGCCACAAATCCTGTCATGGAAGCTTTCGGAAATGCCAAAACCACCCGCAACGATAATTCTTCGCGCTTCGGAAAGTACATTGAGATAATGTTCGATGACAGGACCAATATAATTGGCGCAAAGATACGAACCTATCTTCTTGAACGATCTCGACTTGTCTTCCAGCCACTGAAAGAGCGCAATTATCATATATTCTACCAACTGGTTGCCGGTGCCACTGACCCCGAAAAACAGGAGCTTGGCCTCACGTCCGTCGAGGATTTCGATTATCTTAACCAAGGTGGTACACCGACGATTGACGGTGTTGACGACAGAGCCGAATTCAATGCGACAAAGAAGTCCTTGAGTACTATAGGGGTCCCGGAAAAAACGCAGGCGGAAATATTCCGTGTGCTCGCTGCTTTGTTGCACCTTGGGAATGTCAGAATTACCGCCACCAGGACAGATTCGAGTTTGTCTTCCTCGGAACCTTCACTTGTTCGAGCTTGCCAATTGCTTGGGATTGACGCCAACGAGTTTGCGAAATGGATAGTCAAGAAACAACTGATTACGCGAGGGGAAAAGATAACGTCCAACCTAACTCAACAACAGGCCACGGTGGTCAGGGACTCGGTTGCTAAATTCATTTATTCTAGCCTATTCGATTGGCTTGTTGATAGGATCAACCAAGGTCTGGCTACCGATAGTATCCTGAACAAGTTCAAGTCTTTCATTGGCGTTTTGGATATTTACGGGTTCGAACATTTTGCGAAAAACTCTTTCGAGCAGTTTTGCATCAACTACGCCAATGAGAAGTTGCAGCAAGAGTTTAACCAGCACGTGTTCAAACTGGAACAGGAAGAATATGTGCGCGAGCAGATAGACTGGACGTTCATTGACTTTTCGGACAACCAACCTTGTATTGACCTAATTGAAGCAAAATTGGGTATCTTATCCCTTTTGGATGAAGAATCTCGGTTGCCTATGGGCTCAGATGAGCAATTCGTGACCAAACTGCACCACAATTTCGCCGCAGACAAGCAGAAATTCTACAAGAAGCCCCGGTTCGGCAAGTCCGCGTTTACGATATGTCACTATGCGGTCGATGTGACCTACGAGTCCGACGGCTTCATAGAAAAGAACCGGGACACTGTTCCAGACGAGCATTTGGAGATTCTGCGAGGCTCGTCCAATGAGTTCGTGAAAGAAATCTTAGACACGGCAGCAGCCGTTCGCGAGAAAGATTCGGCATCTATCTCATCCAAGCCCGTGGCTGCCCCAGGTCGAAAAATTGGCGTTGCTGTCAATCGCAAGCCAACTCTGGGAGGAATTTTCAAATCATCATTGATTGAGCTCATGAACACAATCAACTCTACCGACGTGCACTACATACGCTGCATCAAACCTAATGAGGCTAAGGAGTCGTGGAAATTCGAAGGGCCGATGGTACTCAGTCAGCTGAGAGCCTGTGGTGTCCTTGAGACTGTACGGATCAGTACTGCTGGATATCCTACACGCTGGACATACGAGGAATTTGCAATCCGGTACTACATGCTTTGTCACTCATCGCAATGGACGTCAGAAATTAGGGACATGTGCCATGCCATTCTACAAAAAGCTCTTGGGGATGGCACCCAGCAAAAGCAAGATAAATACCAACTGGGTTTAACGAAGATATTCTTTCGAGCAGGCATGCTTGCTTTTCTCGAGAATCTTCGCACATCAAGATTGAATGGGTGTGCTGTTATGATACAGAAGAACCTTCGATGCAAGTACTACCGCCGCAGATATCTCGAGGCTCGTGCCTCTATCCTCACAACACAGGCTCTTATTAGAGGTTTCTTGGCAAGGCAACGTGCAGCTGAGATACGTCAGGTCAAGGCAGCTACGACTATTCAGAGGGTATGGCGAGGACAGAAGGAGCGGCGGAATTACAGCCGCATTCGTGCCAATTTCATTCTTTTCCAGTCAGTTGCGAAGGGATTCCTTTGCCGTCAGAATATCCTCGACACGATTCATGGCAATGCAGCCAAAGTAATACAGCGATCGTTCCGTTCCTGGCGACAGCTACGCGCCTGGAGACAATACCGCAGAAAAGTGATCATTGTCCAGAATCTCTGGAGAGGAAAGCAGGCCAGGAAAGAGTACAAAAAGCTCCGCGAGGATGCTCGGGACCTCAAACAGATCTCTTATAAGCTGGAAAATAAGGTGGTAGAGTTGACTCAGTACCTCGAATCCTTGAAGCGAGAAAATAAGTCACTCAACTCGCAACTGGAGAACTATGAGACACAAGTGAAGTCTTGGAGAAGCCGACACAATGTGCTCGAGAACCGTTCGAAAGAACTACAGGCCGAAGCAAACCAGGCAGGTATTACTGCTGCTCGCTTAACTGCCATGGAGGAGGAAATGAACAAGTTACAACAGCACCATAATGATGCGCAGGCAACCATCAAGCGTCTACAGGAAGAAGAGAAGGTCTCACGGGAATCGATTCGTACCGCAAACCAAGAGTTGGAGAAACTTCAGCAGCTGAATTCTGATGCTGAAAACGAAAAGGCATCTCTTCGTCAGCAGATAGTCGATCTCGAAGAACAGCTTGAACTTGCAAAGAGGGTTGTGCCTGCCAACGGCGTAAATGGAGACCAGCCGAACGGTGGGCCCATCCAGCCGCCTGCGAGCGGCTTGATAAACCTCGTTTCTTCCAAGAAGCCCAAGCCTAAAAGACGAAGTGCCGGTGCTGAGCGGATCGATATTGATCGTTTCAGTGGTGCTTATAACCCGAGGCCAGTGTCGATGGCCATTCCTAGCTCGGCTATGGGCCGCCAGCATTTCTCGGGAAATGCTTTCTCTCCAGGCCTGGACTCCGTTGAGGTAGAGCTAGAGAATTTGTTGTCTGAAGAAGATGAGCTCAATGAAGAGGTGACTATGGGCTTGATACGCAATTTGAAAATCCCACTACCTAGCTCTACGCCTCCACCAACGGAGAAGGAGGTCTTGTTCCCAGCTTATTTGATCAATTTAGTGACTTCCGAAATGTGGAACAATGGCTTTGTGAAAGAGTCCGAGCGTTTCTTAGCCAACGTCATGCAGTCAATCCAGCAAGAGGTTATGCAGCATGATGGAGAGGATGCCATTAATCCTGGAGCCTTCTGGCTTTCGAATGTCCACGAAATGTTGTCTTTCGTTTTCTTGGCCGAAGATTGGTATGAGGCACAAAAGACGGATAATTTCGAGTATGATCGTCTTTTAGAGATTGTGAAGCATGATCTCGAAAGCCTGGAGTTCAACATTTATCATACGTGGATGAAGGTATTGAAGAAGAAGCTTTACAAGATGATTGTACCGGCGATCATAGAATCCCAGTCCCTCCCTGGGTTCGTTACAAGCGAAACAAACAGGTTTCTTGGGAAGCTCTTACCCTCCAACAACAACCCAGCCTACAGTATGGATAACCTTCTCAGTCTCTTGAACAATGTCTACAAAGCAATGAAGGCTTTCTATTTGGAAGAGACTATTATCACACAGACGGTCACTGAGCTTCTCCGACTTGTCGGTGTCACTGCATTCAATGACCTTCTCATGCGGAGAAACTTTCTCTCCTGGAAACGTGGCCTGCAGATCAATTACAACATTACCCGCATCGAGGAGTGGTGCAAGAGCCATGATATGCCCGAGGGTACACTTCAGCTGGAGCATCTAATGGTAAGATACCTATCGAGACGATGGAATTGTTCTATCCGCTAAATTCATCTCTTTCTAGCAAGCGACCAAGCTTCTTCAGCTGAAGAAGGCCACCTTGAATGACATCGAGATTATTCAAGATATTTGTTGGATGTGAGTTCCGGTCAACTTTGTCCTGCTGAAATTCCATGCAGTACTGACAGGTTTAGGCTCTCGCCAAACCAAATCCAGAAACTCCTGAATCAGTATCTCGTGGCTGACTATGAGCAACCTATCAATGGTGAAATCATGAAAGCCGTGGCCTCCCGTGTCACCGAGAAGAGTGATGTTCTCCTCCTGACACCAGTTGACATGGAAGATAGTGGGCCGTATGAGATTGCGGAGCCACGTGTTATAACAGCCTTGGAGACATACACCCCGTCATGTAAGTGAGCTTCAGCGGAAAATGCACCGAGTGATGCTAACGGTCTCTGAAGGGCTTCAAACGCCGCGACTAAAGCGGCTGGCTGAAATCGTATCTGCCCAAGCAATGGCTCAGCAAGAGAGGCTGGAGATGACGGAAAGCGGCGCGGCGACGATGGAATAGACCTTGTATATGAACAACGGAGTACTAGCAATTTCATAGAAACCATGATGATGAGCGTTTGTATTGTGCTAGCCAGTTTATATTATAGTACATCTCTGTAGGCAGCCGAATGAAGGCCCCTCTTAAGTTGTTGCTCCATTACAATTGAACCACACTACCGCCTGGTGGGGCTGCGGGGAAACAAGAATCTTAAGCGTTGGAGGATTGAACGAACCCTCGGCGGAACAGGTATATATATATCTAGCGCACCCCCGTCTATCCGTTCCTCTTCGTCTGCAGTCTGTCAACGAACAACCTACTATCTGGTTTTTTTTTTTCCTTGTTGCCCCTAGTAAGAATCCGTTCGGCCTACGCAAAGATGGCCTCAATGAAAAAAATAAACTTCATCACCGGCAACAAAAACAAGCTAGCAGAAGTGAAAGCGATATTAGGGACTGTGATCGACGTTGAAAATCAAGCAGTTGACCTTCCTGAGATACAGGGCACGATAGAAGAGATTGCCCGGGAGAAATGTCGACGTGCAGCAGAAGTGGTGAGTGACATCGCAGAAGGCAGAATCCGCACAGCTCAAAGACACTGACTCACTTCGGTCAGGTCGGAGGCCCGGTGTTGACGGAAGATACTGCACTTGAGTTTCACGCTCTTAAAGGACTGCCTGGCCCGTACATGTATGTCTTCCCTCACCTAAGCATACTAACTCTCCTAATAATTCTACCTAGCAAATCATTTCTCGATGCCCTAGGCCATGAAGGCCTGAATAAATTGCTTGACTCATTTGAGACCAGAGCCGCAGAGGCTGTCTGCACCTTTGCCTTTTCCAGCGGACCCGGTTCGGATCCAATCTTATTCCAGGGTAGAACTGAGGTAGGATTGAGTGCCAACTCCACCTACCCTGTCAGAAGCTGACGCATCGCAAGGGAGCTATCGTGAGACCAAGAGGTCCTGCGAATTTTGGTATGTACAGGCGACTATTAGTTACAAACATCAATGCTCACTAGCTCCTCCCAGGCTGGGATCCGATTTTCGAGTATCGCGGCAAGACTTACGCTGAAATGGAGAAAGAGGAGAAGGTAATGGAATTGTCCCATCAATTTCTTCAATCAGCCACTAATACTGGAGCAGAACCTCATCTCACACAGATATAAAGCCCTGGTCAAGTTGCAAGATTGGCTGGCCGACAGACGTGATTGATATAAACTGCAAATTTCACGGTGCGAATTGGTGTCGGTTTCGGCCGCCCCCTCCCCCGGATTGCCGTAGGTAAATCGAGATCTCAGGCTCGGTCATTTTTCCAAGATTGTACCCAGCTAGAAATCCTTGCGCAATTGGACTCTACATCATCATCCCTCTCACTATTCAATTCAACCACTAATTCCTCGTCGAAGGCTTCTCGAGCTTCGTCAAGCAAAACACCAAATATTTCGGCATCTAAATTTTCCTGCAGCTTCGTCTCATTGTATCCCCTGTAAACCGATAAGCTTCAATTAGATTTTTCAGCTAATAATAAAAGGGGGAGGGCGGGGGTGGGAGCGGATGGCTTATAGTCCTCGTGGTGTACCTTGATGCGAGACGATCATAATGAACAGCAGTAGATGGGCAGCGTAATACAACGACCAAATCAATCCATGACTTGGGGAATAGATCGCATGCATGCCAGTCAATTAGATAGCCACCTTGGAGTACTTGATCCTCGATAGCGTCCAGGAGCTGCAAGATGTATGTTAGGTAAACGTGAGGAGACTGGAAACCAGACTATATAAGCGTTACATGAACGTACTTTGTCCTCGTCCACAACCCAGGTTTGTAATTCGTGGTCATATGTCTCGTAGCAGTCTCGCTCTTTTGCGACATGGTTGATTGAAAGATGCCGCAGACCTGTCTCCTCGGCCAATTGTTCGCAATGGACGGTTTTTCCTACGCCGGGCGTGCCTGTTATTATCACATTTGGAGATGTCCGCATTATGCCTCATAAAAATGTGCGACGTGAATGAGTATTTCTTTCAATTTGCCCGATAAAGCCCGATAAAGTTTCAACAGTGAGGGGAAAATTTCCGTGGGGTAAGTAATCAGTACAGCTTCGGATTATCAAACTTCCCGATATCTCCATCAGTTACCCGGTGCTACATGATTCGTTATCGTTATCTAGTTGGTCGAAGCTGCCGTGCTCATAATTATATATGCACGAATAGGCACTATAGTACTCAGAAAATGCTAGCTCATATGTAACCCTGATAAGGATAGTGATATGTAGAGCTCGCCGGGTGGCTTGAGTTCTTACAATGTGGTACAATGCACGTGAAAACTCAAACCTGGTAACTTCCCTCTTGAGCCTGATGCTACTTGTTGAGCTGACGTATAGCGGCTACCTGACGAGTCATGCCCATGCTCATGATAGTGGGAAATGGCAAACTAGGCATGTTGTGATGTGCGCTTCACACTGGAAGGCCAAAGAACTGTTGCTGTTTTGCGGCTTGATGCCATGCCGCGCTAGTTTGCAGTGCTATTTGCTAGACGAATTGGCGGAATATTTTAGTCTGGAAGCAATCTGGTAAGCTATTACTGCATCGTCACCATATTGGTCGCCTCTTCTATCATACTTACTTTAGAAGCTCAAATGCCTTGTACTTCTGCAAATATGCTGTGCCTCGTCTGTATGCCTTCAATACGCGTGCAGGGTCCGACGTCAGTGCTTGTGCCCCCCTAAGGCGCTTCACTGCTGGGGGTGTTCGGAACATAGGATCGAAAACTAGTATGTCTGCGCTACCACCGTCACGTATTTCGAAGCCGATAATGGTCATGGAATGTCCTGTTTATGTCCGTCCACCAATTAGACAGGTCACATATCACGAAGAAAGAGGTCTTCAAACCCTGGTGCTGGAAGTAAATGGGGGGCAAGTTCGTCTGCATGACTTTTTTCCCTTCCTCCAAAGCACATGATTCTCGAAAATAAGCCGCAACATTCATATATAATGCGTCATGTGCACGCACTTCCTTCGAGGCACCAATGCTGTTTGCTTCGCACCTGTGGGTTGTTAAAGCAGCGCTTCGCAATTCGGAGAAGGAGTCTTACTGTATGCCGAGACTCGAGAACAGGGCTTGTGCCTATAGAGTAATGAATCAATTGCAACCATAAGATTACGTTCATGGTCATCATACCTCTGGCGTGCCAATGTACTTCCTAGTTCCTCGGATACCTCCTGTTTCGACCCTCCCTACACTATTGAAACCCTTGTCCCACGCATCTTCGATCATATCTTGTAGTTGGAAGATCGTGGGTAGTTCCGTTGGGAAGCGCTCATGCCCCGGAAGTTGGGTTTCTTTCAAAAAGGTGATTAGCATTTGGATGTTCCTATAGCCGCAAAATCCTCCTTCTTTGGGGATCTTGGAGATCTGATGGACCTTTGGGCTGCAGAAAAAAGCACGTTGGACGGATTTGTCCTGCTCACACAACCGAGCGAGCACCGGGATGACATCGCGCGTCTCGTTTTCGACAGCTTCGCGCCTCCGAAGCGTGCCGTCTGAGGCAATTGTGTTTGTGAAGATTGACATAGAACCCCTCTCTAACATTCTTCGCAGCCATGATGGCATCTGCTTTTCGTGAGCATGAGGCCCTAACTCCGTACGCTAGGTTGAGTGTCAGCACAACGCGCTCTATGATGTATAAAGGATAAGTGAGGATTTCGTACTCCAAGCCGCTTAGCTGTCTCTCTGTGCGGTGTATTTGTGCCGCCGACCAATGACCACGGCGAGGGCGTTCTATCTTCATTGGGTAGCAGCCCGGGAGTGCGCTCTTTCAACCGTTCCCGTCTCTCTGCATCGTGGCTTGACACTGGACTCTCCACGTCAACAGGCAACTCTGGCTGGTGTGAAGATATGTCTTCAAAGGCAACTGTTTCCGCAAAATGCAAGTCGAGGTGGGCGGCGAGTTCAGTATTGAGTACTATTTCCCCACAGCCGTGCGGACACTCGGCATAATCCCCTGGACATTCTCCTGTTCCAGTTGAAGGTGCATTTGCCGGCCGTCTGCTATGTCCAGCCTGAGTATCCACTTCAGGGTGATAAACATCCACATGCTCTACAACACGGCTAATGTCCGGATCAGAAAATGGACAAAAGGGACACGCTGGATCACTATGATTCATCTGGTCCATGGCAGCCAGTTTTTTATTGTAACCGCTCCAAGGATTACCTCAAGATGAAATGAAAACAGCTCCGCGTTCTTGTAAGTTATGGTTAGTATATGTGTTTCAGCAACTAAGAAGAGGTGATTAGGAGCCGACTAGGGCCAGAAAGTAGACAAAATTGACAGTTGGCTAAATAGGCAACCATCGTAGGCCCACCTAACTCAACCACAAAATCATGTGCCAAGTAGGTTAGATGCGAAGATCGAGGCCCAACTGAGACAACTTATGTTAAAATGATATACAATCTATCTTTCCTTATAACCATTACTTACTCCGACGGTGTACTGGGGAGTGGCCAAGAGCCCAACAATGAGAATGAATGAAAGTTTGGCCTTGCGGACTCTCTGGTATTATAAAACAATACCATTACGGGTAACATTAGCTTCATATCCATATCGGTTATTCTTCCCGACTTGCTACCAGCAAATCAAGTAGTTCGTTTGCTACTGTAAGTAGGCAGGAAATACGGAGTATATTAATATTTCCGCCGATGAAATATTACTATCACAAAGTAGATTTGATGTACCCCTTCTTGCACATATCAGTAGAGACGAATCTGTCTTTCTGATGGTAAAACAGTACAGAGTATCATAATATCGATAACAGGTAGCATACTGAACGGATCTCATTGAGAAGTCACACCTCGCTAGTTCTATAATACAAACTGCTGCACATAGCAATACCAAGGAAATTTAGAAACGTGGGTCCCTAAATGGGCGATACCATAATCCGCGACCAAACAGCCAAATCAACCATCTGTACTCTGCTGTTGAGCCATCTCCGTATGAGAGAGTCATTATATCTGAGCGCAAGCATGATTACAGGTATCATAGATTCGTTCTTGAAAAGAATTTTGATGCCTATAAAGCTTTTGTATTGATGGCCAAAAATGATCAGCCAGATAGAATGTCTAATACAATTTGTTATAGAAGAACATGATAGTTTAACATAGCACCAAGTGGTCCAACTGAGAATTCAAACTTTTTTTTGATTGATGCCATTCTCCCATCTCTGTGATATGAGAACACATGGTTAGAGGGTAGATTACTTTATGAAACGGGGCGTATGCAAACTCGGAAAGAACTGGACTGCTTTGGTACATTAGTTAGTTAGTACTTTTGTTCTCTGACTCAACATTTATCTTCGATTAGTAATAATTGAGTTCTGATAATGTGTACCCGCAAAAGGAAGGCGGAGAAACAAAATGGCGAACGACCATTCGTTCTACATTTTATCGGCATGAGCTCCGCTTTCGCAACCCCGCCAGTGCACATAAAAAAGGCTGTCCCGCTACCGGAGCCAATTGCGTGGGTGTGTCATCTCTCAATTGCAAGGCTTCAACGTGCTGTTCGGGAGACCCAAAGATGGATGATCATCAGCAAAACCAGAACGATCCTTTGGAAGTTGCCAGGTATGAGTCAAAAGACTCACCGGATAGCAATTGGGTTGTGCAGAAGTTTGGAGGTACCAGTGTTGGGAAATTCGCATTGAACATCATTGACCAAGTGGTATTGTCAGTATAATCGCCCTCTGAACATCCTTCTAAATTTCGCCGGATTTGCTAACAACGGCTCTGAATCAGACCAAGTCTACTCGAACACCGCGTGGCTATAGTTTGTTCGGCAAGGAGTAGTTCAACGAAGGCTGCAGGAACCACAAACCGGTGAGTCATAACCCCTGTGTTCCAAATCCCAAGAGATCTTTACATAGCCTGTCCAGCTCCTGCCCGCAATGTCTCTACGACTTCCAGATCCTGTTAGAATAGAGTTACCATTCGGACTAACCTATTATATAACGCAGCCTTTTGCGAGCAGCTCGGGATGCGGAAGACGCTCTATCACAAGAATATGCTTCCCTTGTTGAGGCAGTCCGGCTCGAACATATCCAGGTTGTTGACGAACAAATCCAGTCCAAGGTACTTAAGTCCCGGCTCATTTCAGAGATAAACAACGAATGCGACAAAGTACTTCGAGTCCTGGAGGCTGCACAAACTTTAGGAGAGATAAGCGCACGATGCGTGGATAAAGTGATTAGTACAGGAGAAAAACTCAGTTGTCGCCTCATGGCCGCTTATATTCAGGATCGCGGGGTGGATTCGCAGTACGTGGATCTAGCTGAGGTCATCGATTTTCCTATCTCGAATCAGGGTCTCGACCAGGACTTCTACAATAATCTCGCTGCAGCTCTTGGCCGAAAGATTCGGGCCTGTGAGAATAAAGTGCCAGTTGTTACTGGTTTTTTCGGAACCGTACCTGGTGGCCTCCTCGATCAAATTGGCCGCGGTTATACTGATCTTTGCGCCGCCCTCGTTGCTGTTGGAATAGATGCCAAGGAACTCCAAGTCTGGAAAGAGGTTGATGGAATATTCACCGCAGATCCCCGGAAAGTGCCTACTGCACGCCTTTTACCTGCAATCACACCAGCCGAGGCAGCTGAACTTACATTCTATGGTTCGGAGGTGATCCATCCCTTCACTATGGAGCAAGTCATCCGTGCCAAGATTCCAATTCGCATAAAGAATGTTATGAACCCAAGAGGTGATGGCACCGTGATCTTTCCAGACTCCACTTTTGAACTGGAGAAGACAACCCCAGGTCATGATCCGAGACTATTCCGTACCCGCAGCCCTAGTCTTGTGCAGCGGCCTAAACGCCCAACGGCGGTGACGATCAAGCACAAGATATTGGTGATTAATGTACATTCCAACAAACGTTCGCTCTCACATGGATTCTTCGCTGGGATATTCTCCGTCCTCGACAGGTGGAGACTTTCTATCGATTTGATATCTACAAGTGAGGTTCATGTCTCGATGGCTCTTCATTCGGAAATGCCTCTCCTAAACGGAGTTGGGAGGGATGAATACCAGGTAATTGATGAAGATCTCAAAGGTGCTTTGCGCGACCTGCAGAGATATGGTACAGTTGATATCATCCCCGAGATGGCAATTCTTAGTCTTGTCGGAAAACAGATGAAAAATATGATCGGAGTAGCTGGCCGCATGTTTTCTACCCTAGGTGAGAACAATGTCAATATAGAGATGATTTCCCAGGGTAAGTCTCGCTTTCACCTGTGCGTCTTGAACACCGACTGACGATATACCGCCCTGAAGGTGCAAGTGAGATCAACATCTCGTGTGTCATAGAAGAAAGAGACGCTGATCGTGCCCTAAATATCATCCACACCAGCATGTTCACATTCTTGGACTAAAAGTGCTCTTTTTGTTCCCTTATACATTTGCGTCGCGCTACCTTCCAGATATTGTGTCCGCCCCTAACGCTATGATGTCCATTATCACCCTTATGTCTCCCCAAACTACAAGAGTCACGTGCATATAAACAGCTGTGTAGTTGATTCATGCTTCTTTTCTTCCTTTCTATATTCTTTTCTTTCCTTCTTCGGTTGCAGGTTTGTCTATCGCAGATAGATTTATGACTTTTCTTGTATGCTTCAGGTTGTTCATGCATCGGCGTCAAGTTTATTTTCTTTGGTCTACTGGGGTTGGCTTACCATTATACTTTTTTTTGGTTTATCTGTCCTTATTGTCTATTATATAGAGCTTCATCTTCTTGCAAGACCTTTCCCACTATTCTAAAGGAATGCTTCCCAAGCTTCTTTCGGCATATTTATCACATTGCTGAATAGTTATCTGTCAGAAAGGCTTATATAGCGAGTTCCGGACTTAATTCTGCTTACAGTAATGATCAGTATATGCATAGTTCCTGCAGGTCCAACAAAAGTCATGTTCACAACGGTGCATGCGAGGTTTATTTCTCACATTGCTCAACAACAACCTTGCACGAGGAAAAGAATATACGATGATATAGTAGTGGATACAGTAGTTTGGGGTAGATCCCTGGATATAAGAGCAGGAGCAAATCATGCCGGTTACAACATACGTTTACAAATTGTCTGTATATAAGTTCACGGCCCCTTCGAGGGTATTGTAACATGTAGACATTTCAGATATTCAGACGGCGGTTCTATAATCTATAGAACTTAGATAGGTGCTAACTTACGTATAAGTAGGGTCAATCCTAGCGCCACAATGGCACTCTTAGCTTGACTTCCTTCTAGCTCCGCGGGTGTTGTAGTTATTATATAGCGAGATCGATTCACAGTACCTAAGAGCTTTGAGAAGACAATGTAGGGATGAGGAAAGGCGAGTGGGTGGGGGCGGCAATTCAAAACCCCTAAGTGCATGGCTCACAGCAGTAAGTGGTTGCTTACGCCTCGGTCGCTGCATTGTCTTAGACAAGCCGCATTATTGCAAGTCCCTAGCTCGGTATTCGCTGCTTCTTCTGGGAGGGAGGTGAGGTAATCATCCCTGGATGGCATAAATTGTTCATGTGGCTTATGTGTGCTGTTCAATGAGTTCAGTAGCGCTTTACTTAGATTGTGAACAGGGTTTCAAGGAAGCTAGGGCCGTAGTGGGCTACTAGTATCATCGTGAAGTCGGAGAATGTTTGTGGTAGCGAAGTAATACGTAGCCTAAGTGCTTCCAGAAGGGTGGGAGTTGTGGATACGGTATCCTCGTCAGTTACAATTTTCATAACGAATGAGTAGAACTGTGTTCGGTAGCCTAGACTGTATTTGGTAGGCTGGGAATTTATAATAATATATCAAGTGCATGCCACCAGAGTCCAGACTCCAAACTGCTTTCATCAATTGACCAAGGGACCCATGATCTGCAAAATTCGCCGGCTGATTGGGTGGGTTTGAGCAAGGGATGAATCCCCATGGGTCTAACAGATGTAGCGTCGATACTGTTCACTGGGCAGCATCAAGGGACCCGCATGCCTACTCAGTCTGTGCTAGGCTAGTAAGGGAGGAGGGGGAGCCAGGGATTGATTGGTATTACCATCTACATTTATGTATGCGGTACGAAGCACAAGAGGACGAAATTGCAAACACGGAGTAAATGGTAATTTACTTGTGACGATACGTGTAATATCTTCCCTTCATGCCTGATGGCCACCCGAAGGTAGCTTGATAGTCCGGAGGCTACCCGACGCGTGACGCGCACGCGCCATAACCATACCATACAGGCCCGACGAGGCGCGTGGGCAATCAACAGGTGCAGCCTGTCTTTCTTCGTTCTTTCATTCTTCACTCAACTAAGGAATTATTCACAAAATATCTTGCGCATATCTCCCCACCTTACCTGGATGGACCTTACCGGACAAAGGGATTTGAACTTAGTCGAGCCGTCTTGCCGCCTATGTTCTGGGACTCTTTCCTTCGATAACCCACTTGCTCCATCGCTCTGTTCTCGAACTCATCATCCAACATACATCATCTACTTCGCGCCTGCTCAACGTACCACACCCTACCAAAGGTAGTCTGCTTTTGGCTACATCATTGTCCAGATAACCACGTCAAGTTTCACGCCTTGGATGACAAAGACTTTTCCCCTAGGCCGTCTGTGTCCTTGTCTCTAGATTACTGCCTTTGCATCGCGCTCTTACGCGCTTAATGTTCTGACCATCATAGTTTCTCGCACTGCGATTTGGAACTCTGCCACCCAGATTTTGTCCAATTATCCCAGCAAGGCGTGCTCCCTCGTTCATTCTGCGGGTACCTTGCCAGAGCCCAAGGTGACCCGAAGCTTTGCCCTGTTGCCATACACGGTGTGCGGAAGTTTGCTCCGCGTCGAAAGTCCCTTGACACCAAGGTACAGGGCATAGATCGTGGCAGTATGAGCCCGACACGTTCTGCGCCGGTAACCTCACGGCCTTCTTGTGGAAAAGCGATTTCCAAGCCACGCCCCCGCTTAGAGCCCTCACCTTTACCTCTGCAGCCCGTTGAGCATGTGTCGTCGGCGAAAGATCAATTTCTAAATGCGACCACTTCTACGACACACAACGCTTCGCCAGCAAAAGTTGCTCGCAGCTCAAGTAGCCTATTTTCTGGACACGGAAGTCTAGGATTCGTTCCCATCACGGCTCCCCCGGCTCCAGAATTCACCACAGATTCTCCTTCCAAACACCCCTCTTTCGGATATCGCCACAGCGCTGCTTCTTCCATGCCCCAATCCGCGTTATTCACGACATTCTCCACTTCCAGTTCAGGGAAACACTCACCTAAGGATGCGCAGTCATCAGATGAGCCCAACAGCGATAATTTTGCAGACTTCCCTGAACCCTCATTCATACCGAAACCTGTGAAGAGGACACTTATGGACGCGGCGCCACTAAAGGAACGACAAACAAAGAAGCAGAAGCGGGAGGAACCTAGTTCTATGCGCTTGCCAGAGCCTCATGAAATGCCCCCGATAGAAGACGATGGCACGAAGCCGCCTTATAGCTATGCGACGCTAATTGGCATGTCTATACTTCGTGCGCCAAACAGGCGATTGACCTTAGCGCAAATATACAAGTGGATCTCGGATACGTTTTCTTATTACAAAAATAGTGACCCAGGTTGGCAGAACAGCATTCGGCACAATCTTAGCCTGAATAAAGCATTTATCAAGCAAGAAAGACCTAAGGATGATCCAGGGAAAGGCAACTACTGGGCAATTGAACCTGGAATGGAAGCTCAATTTCTCAAAGACAAGCCACTGCGCCGCGCAACCATGTCCAGCCTGCCTCTTCCGGCCGCGCCGCAGAAGGACACAGCTCGTCCGCACAACTCAAGTACTACTACTTGGGCAGTCCCGCCGCCCCCATATCAAGCGACAGGAAGACATTCGAAGCCTGTGGATCTATCTTCTGATGCCACCCTCCCTGCTTCTGACCCTGCTCTTCAAGAAGACACGAGTGACGAACATACCAACCGTACTGTGCAACAGACTCTTGGACATCGATCGTCACCACTGCAACCCATACATTCGTCACCACCTGTTGTACCTCCTCGTTACACTCGACAAGGAACCCCTCCAACCCCTTCTCAAACCATCACTTCGGGATTAGTATCCATCACCAATAAGAGAAAGCAAACTGCAGTGAATGACAGCGGATACTTCTCATCGCTAGAGTCCTCAGCTTTGCGACCAAACAAAGCTGGGCACATTTTGACTTCGGATCTAGACATAGACCCTCCACGAATCAAGCGTGGTCGGGCAGAGGAAGAGATAGCTCGAATTCGAAGTTCCTCACACGACATTAGTCCAAGTCATTGTGGCATCTTGAAGGATTCAGGATTAGTTGTTGGTTCATCGCCCCTCCGTGGGGAATATATCAGCATGCTACCGCCTCCTATCACGCCGGTCATCAAATTCAAGAAACCCGCTAAGCCACCACCTTCAGTATCACCAAACACGAATCTACGGAACCACCGTAAAAAGATTCAACACATGGTCAATTCCCCGATAAAACATTTGGGACTCAACGATGAGGATCTTCCGTGGAGTCCCGCTTTTAATATCCAAGACGAAACATTCACGCCGAGCGAGAATCTTCATACTGGCTTCGACGTCTTTGCGGATCCTGTTTCGGATAATATATCAACCCCAGCATACGGCTCGCCAGAGAAGCGGTCTATTAAGCGTACTCGAACAGACGCTGGCGGATCAAATGGCAATATACTGGCAGATATCACATCATTGAATGCCAACAACAGGCTAGGGGTGCAGCCGTTGCAATCATCGACCAAAGCTAAAGGCCTTCTTTTCCCCGAGTCGCCTTCCAAAGTGACTGACTCAGCACGTTATCTGGACTCTTCACATGAGGATTTCTTCTCGTTCCATCTTTTTGATGAAAGCCCGACAGAAATCGATGGCGTGGATATCCTGCAGGGATTTCAGAAGATCGGGGGTATGAGCAAGGAAGAATCGTCAAGATCGAAGTCATACCCACCGAGGCCTTCGTGCAGTCATCGGGGCAACACACCTCTGTTCTAAAGCCAGGAGGTTGGGGGCTTGGACGATGAAGGTAAAATTGAAGCCACAAGACAATAATGCGCAGCGAGCGCCTCGGGAGATTTGCATTTTCTTTGATGGCGTACTAAATTGGCAAATTGTCCGATCCAGCTGGTAGACAGCGGGTTTTTCTGAGGGATAGGGGGGGCGCATTTAATCTGTGTGTTTGTTTCATTTTTGAGCAGATGAGGTTGCTGGAGTTTAAAGGGTGGTTGGTAGTCGGTTATGACATATACCGGACCTGGAATGACCTTGTTACGACCTTTATGACGACATTTGGTAAGATGTACATGAGTATGTGATGTCTAAACGAACTCGAATTTCTGCTTTTTCGCTTGCGTGTCGTTTTCTTTGCTTATGTCCCGGAATGTTTGAGGTGATTTACCAAGCACATATTCAAGTTAGCTTCCACTACAAGAGCGCACAGTTTGCATTGTTTCTGTATTTTTTTGAAGTGTAAAAGAGCGTAGAAGCGTATTACTTTCTAGTTTCAGAAAAGGTAATAAGGAGTTCAGGTATGTTCTGAATAATGAACAGAGCCTAGTGAGTTGGTGCCGAATGATGCGCGAAGCAAGCAGAAACGGAAAAGATGTTCGAAAGGCAGCGAACGAGGAAACAGTACACGGAAGGAAAAGATGTCTGTGGTCACAATTCCTAACCTAACGCCGTACCAAAGAAAGGTCTAACCTGCATGACCTGTGCCTCTCAACTGACTTAACGAAACCCGGATACGCTAAAATACAGAAAAAGAAATTTTGCTTTCGAGATGAGGCTAGTCGCTGCTAGCACAACCGCGACACCCACAGCTAACACATTGAATTGTTTGATCTTCTTTGAGCTGCGCCTTAGGTACGCGACAGATGCAAGTTGCATTGAAATTCGTTTCCTTCGTCTGGATGCACCGGAGGCAGCATAACTGTAATAAAGACATGGCACGTGTTAGTGATTTCATCTTATTCCAGGTCTTGGTAGGGCAAACTCGTGGTAGTATCCCTTGAAGAATGACAGAAGGAGGAGATATAAGGAAGAGCAGAAGTAGAAAACGGGTAGATAGTAACCTTTTCGTAGCCTTGCTTCTTCCATTTCGCGATCAAGTTGGCGTCCGCATAGTTGTTCTTCAAAAGCCATTCGTACAGCTGTTTTGATATGGCTTCTTTTTCGTAATACAAGTCATATACGTATCTCGACCCTATGTGTCATACTATGAGTAACTTTGAGCCGTCGACAACTGGAATATGAATTCGACGGAAGACCACTTACTCTGGTGGCTGATTTGAAATATGGGCCACAGCATCTCGTGCTTCTTCTTCCCGTCATGCGATGCATTCTCCGCATCTTTCATCTTATTGCTGAACTCCAGCAGTGTATCCTCTATATCATCGAAGCCTGCCGGGGGCGGTTTGCGATTGCGCGAGGTCCGTACTGGGGGCATCTCTGGATATGTAGCCAACGAGACAAAGATAAAGGCGGTTTTGCGTGATTTCTCGAAAGAAAGACAGAAGTGAGTATTGCGAAACCAAACACCCAAACCCTGTTGATTGATTTTCCGTAGCCCAAAGAATGATTTGCTCCACAATAGATAGATGCGTTCGAGCGGCGGGCGCTACGAGCTTGCGGCCGCATCTGCCATGGCACACCGCCTTTAATTCTTCTAGGCGTTTGATTCCGATGGTTGAGCATCGTCAGAGACCAACCAGCAAACCATCCCATCTCCTACTCAAGACCTGTACTTAGCATACTCGCGATCCGTTCCTAAAACAACATTCATCATTAAATTCTACCTTTCCGGTCCTTTTCACAGAAATCCATCTTCACCATGGACGCCCAGACTCAGGTCGATATTAGCAAGCTGAATGATGCCGACAAGAACGAACTGAGCCAGATGTTGGCAAACGAGCAACAAAAGGCCACAATGCAGCAAAGTGAGTCAATTACGTCCGAGTCGCTATTATTTAAGCCGATTCGTCCCTGTCTTGCGATTTTCCAGGGCAACAATTTGCTAATGGTCATCATTTAGCTGTCCATTCGTTGTCCGATATTTGCTGGAAGAAATGTATCGCGGGAAAGATCTCGTCAGGTCGCCTGGAACAAAATGAGGAAACATGCGCGCAGAACTGCGTTGAGCGGTGGATGGATTCGAACCTTGCGATCCTGAAGCATCTCGAAGCTCTTCGTGGATAAGATGTATAATCTTTGTCTTCTACTTTTTTCAACGAAAAGCAGCGGGCTCATGCATAGAGCACGTCTGCCGTCACCCTGCATGTAAACGGGTACCTCATGTACTATATCAATCATACCAATAGAAAGGACGTGCTGGCTTTGCCACATGGAATAGCACCGTGACCGTGCCGGAAGTTCACTTTTCAGCTCTGGCGGCCTGCGCATGTAAGGCTGTGACATGCATAGATTTGTACCCTCTACTTGAACACTAGGCCTAGGATAGGCAAGTGGCCTTGAGTCCGCGGCAATGGCTTTAAGATCTACGGAGCCTAGAACCAGATTTATTCGTGGTATTCATGCATTCGAGTAATTCCCTCTTCTTTTTTGGAAACGATCATTCAGCCCTCATTCAAGCATTGGCAGCTAACTTTATGACTGATATTTATGAACCACCGCGCAAAATAAAAATTCACCCAAACCCTAAATGAAATATATCTAGACGATGGCAAGCTTGGTGGCAGCGATGTCCAGAGCATCAACGTCAGGGGTTAGACGGGCGTAGGCCTTCTTAAGTCCATCGGGTCTAAAGACAAGTTAGATATCCCGAACTCGGTAGTAAGTCAATGATTATGAGATAGGTCGTCGTACCTGACGAGGGTGTTGACCTTGACGGTGTCAACGTCGTACAGCTTCTTGAGGGCGAGCTTGATCTGGCGCTTGTTGGACTTGACATCGACGATGAAGACCAGGGTGTTGTTCTCCTCGATCTTCTTCATGGCGCTCTCGGTGTTGAGAGGGTAGAGGACGACCTTGTGCGCATCGAGGCGAGGGACATGGGGGATCGACTTGCGGGGGTACTTGGGCGACCGGGAAAGCTGAAGGGTCTTGGGGCGGTGGAAGGTCGTAGAGGTGCGGACCTTACGAGACTTGTGCGCCTGGAGAATCAAATAATATTTAGCACCGAACAGAGCATGGGCGGATTTGAAGCCTTGTGAGAACGTACACCAGCACCCTTAATGACTGCCTTGGCGGCAGCACCAGCCTTGTCGCTGGGCTTGGTCTTGCCTATAGATCCTGAATGTCAGCCCGTCCGTCACTTCAAAATGAAATATAGCCGATCGCTCGTTCGAAATCACAAAATCCATGCAGAAGGTTGACAATAGCGGGGGAAACACAGGGCTCGAATCGTTCATCGGAAACGCCTTTTTTTTTCGATCGTGCTGAGAGGGCCTTATCCCCCGGAGTACCGCCACATGTAGATGCCATTCGAGGCTCACAAAACCGGGATTCCGACAAGAACAAATCTGCAAATTTCAAGAAGACGGATGAATCGCATAAATGATGCCTACCTTGCTTGTTATCCACCTTGGGAGCCATGGCTATCGTCCGGCGCTGTCGTGTTGATTGTCGCAGTGTCGAGTGTCGAATTATTTGGAAGGTATTCGCTTAATGAAAACCCTACGGTTGACTCTGTGGGTCACCTGACCAGCCCTCCGTGTCGGATGGTTTGGATCTCTTGGCGACCACAACTCGAACGGGCTAGTCTGTCGAGTTTGTCTTCTTTCGGCATAGTGTATCCGTTACGGTCACGTGAAGAATAGGCGGTTTCTCACATGTTCGAAGCCATCGATGATTTCGACAATAGTTGAACGAGCCCAATTGATGGCTGTTGGCCTGCGCAGACACTACGACTCAAACGCTAAGAAACTGCCAGGGCAGCAGTATTACTAGGTCGAGACATGGGGGCTTCTAACAAACAACGGAGAAAAAGACCTGCTCTTCTGTCCCGCACCCGCCCACCAACTGTCCGGGCAAAGCATGCGGCCTTGTCGGCGAAAGCTACTCGAAATCTCATTCGATCACACCATCGACTACTCAAGGCGCATGCCCAAGCTGTACGGGCCGGTGATGATGCTTTGGTCGGAAAGATCGAAGCGCAGATCCGGGAAAATGGTGGCTTGGAAAGCTACCAGCTCGCAAGCAAACTTGGCCAGTCTCTAGATCGTGGAGGCGACTCTAGCAAGGTCTTGGTTGATTGGATAGCTCCTCGGTTACTGCCAATGGCAAATACGCCCTACAAGCTCCGAGTACTCGAGATTGGAGCTCTAAGTACGAAGAACGCTTGTTCAATGAACAAGTCACTGGATGTCACTAGGATAGATCTGAATTCTCAAGAACCGGGAATCCTGAAACAGGACTTCATGAAAAGGCCGCTTCCTCAAAACGAGTTCGACAGGTTCCATATCATCAGTCTCTCCTTGGTCCTCAATTATGTTCCCGACGCCGCCGGTCGGGGTGAAATGTTGAAGCGCTGTATATCCTTCTTGACCACATCACCCCCCTCCGGATCTTCTCTTGATGTTACCCCAAGCCTATTTCTGGTCCTGCCAGTCTCCTGCGTTACCAATTCGCGCTACCTCACCGAAAGCAGGCTGCAAGACATAATGTCTAGTATGGGCTTTGCGTTGGCTAAGACCAAGCAGACTTCCAAGCTGATATTCCAACTTTGGGATCAGGTTGGCGACTACAACGCCAAACCTTTCAAAAAGGAAATCTTGAACCCTGGAAAAACAAGGAACAATTTTTCAATTATCGTCAAGTGATAATAGTGTCGTATGGGACAACAAGAAAGCGTCGCTATCCGCACTTTCATAGTGCAGAGATGGCATCCTGCGGCAGAATGGACCATGCAGTCCCAATCAATGCCAATATCGAGGAAGTTATCAAAAGGCACCAGTCCAGTACCCGTTCTCTTGGACTTATCTCGTTGCCAAATATTTTCAGGTGGAAAGCAACCGGCAATATGATGCAGATCGTGAAACATAAAGCTGATCCCATCAGCGCCATGATTCGATCAAACGAAGGGAATAGCACTGCCATGATAACAATGCTGACCACGACAAGGATGCGTATTAAGGCTTTTGAAAGTTTATGAACCATGGCTTTCGTGCTCTTGGGATCTGTCTGAAGTTCAGGGTGTGACCCAAGTCCACAGAGGACTTCGACTGTGGCCACGAGCGGCCGGCAGCTACATTTGTCAATCAACAATCCATATTTTTCATGCGAAATATGACTCACTTCAATGGTACTTTTGTGATTGGAATGATGGCGATGAACATGATCATGCAAATAGACAATACCTGCGAATATTCTTCTGTACGTAGGATATTGGCAGTGACTTCATCTCGAACATCGTCTCCAAACATGATCCAGCCCACTATGGCCATCGTGCAGTCAAGAGAATACTAGGACGAATATTTCGATTAGCACCCGAGAACATTATCCCCTGTTCGTAGAGCAATATGCACGATTTTTCTCTGCATATACTCTTCAAGATGCTGCCGAAACCCGCTTACCGTAAAAATATAAGTGACCCACAGACTCTTGCCGTACTTCTGTGGATGCCGCATATCGCGGTATATATTTGGAAATACGCCGTGGCCACCCCATGGTGCTTATATGAACATCAGCGCGTTCTCCTAAGCAACCCCTAGCGAGTGATTGGACTTACACATTATTAGCCCAAAGCTAAGAGGGAGAGTGGCCCAATTGTCAGGCAATAAATACGTCCTGGCTGGTTGAAGGAGAGATCCCGGGGCGGTTGGTTTCGTAAGCCCATCAACACAAGTGATAATGACAACTTCGACAATGTTAGTTTCTCGGTAATACACTGAGTTCTGAAAGAAGGTACACATACTAGAGGTACAAGAAAGTATGCCGAGTATACTTGTCACGCTAAGAAGTCGCAATGGTAAAAAGTTGAGGGGAACAAGCAAAAGTCCGCATACTATTTTCCACTGAAGAAGGCTCAAGCCCGGGATGAGAGCTTGCAAACTGTCGGCAAAAAGCACAACCAGTGCAACACAAGCCCCAACTAGTTCCAAGCAGAACAAGAGACTTGTCGCTAAGCGTGCGTGATGACCGAAGCTAATGTACGCTAGATCTGCGTAAGTGACGATACTCCGATCAGCATCAAGACACTTTGCAAGGATCTTTGCCGTGTAATTTGTGGCCACTGCAGCGAATAGCAGAAATAGCAGGCCAAGAAGCCAGCCAGCATGCTTCAGAGCTAGTGGCAAGCTCAACAAACCAACACCGATTAACACGTTGACGGAATTGAAGATTGTCTGTGGAACCGTAGATTGGCCGACAACGATACACTCTCTCGTACCGTCTTCATGATGCACCTGCTTTACAAGGACCGGTTCCCTTTCGTAGCCCACAGATGTATCACCATGACTTTGTTGCTCTCTGTGCAATTGGATCGCATGCTTCCGTGTCGTCGCACTAACGCGGGAAGAAATCGTTCCGTACGAACCGCCCAGCGATGGTTCAAAAATGTCTGCATTCGATGCCCTTTTTCTCAGATCCAGCTGGCCGGCCATGGCATTGTCTTCATTTTCTCCATCAGCACCCAATAAGGGACGTGTAACGTCGGCCTCATGCCCCGGGTAATCATGTGGCCTGAAGATGTCGGTTGTATTTCCCGCCCATTCTTCGTCAGAGTCTATCACAAATGACGATCGTCGAGGTAAGACTTCTGGAAAATATGCAGCTCGCTGCCACGACCGAGCAAAGTTGTCAATGCTATTGACTCCTCCTGCCTGTCTGAACCGCGCGGAGAAGGAGGCTGATCTGTGTAGCACAAGAGACAGTTAAACCGAGGCTGGCATTTTATGTGATTTCATGATGAGTAGGCGACTTACCTTGGCCTCTGATAGCTATCTTCTACTCTTGAATAGCTGCCACTGCTGGTTGCAAGCCCATAAGGATATACATCAGATTCAATTGCAGAATCAGCGCTTAGCCTACCAGGCGTGATCGGCCTATGTGAGCTAGAAGCCTGGGCACCAGCAGCTGCAGGAATTGCGGATTCAGGCATTGTGTAAGATTCCTTTAGAGTCCCTTGCCCGGGGACAGAAGCTTCGGTCGTGAATCAAGCTACTTGCTGCTTGGTCGACTTTCGCAAAGGGGAAAAAAAGAAGGAAAGAAAAGAAAGAAGGAAATGAATAAATGAAAATATGTCAGGGGAAGAGCGATCGAGGAAAGAGAACCTTGGAAAAACCGAGTCTATTTATTGAAGGCAATAAGTACAATCAAGGCTGTTGAGGAGACAAATCAGCTATCGGCGAAATAACATTAGGGCGTCACTTTTGGTGGCGGATACTAAACCCAGCGTGTGAGTGGAATGGTCGTCACTATCAGCAATATCTTATAGGCGCAGCCACAGGATCAGCTTGCACGATGTCCAGGACAAAGATAAGCGTGTAGTAGTGTAGCACTTCCGTAGTCGACCTAACGGATACAAACAGGTTATCTCCGAGAAAGGCAAGGGTAGAAATCTTGATTGGTAAGTCCAATGAGAAATTATTCCATGATAGAAAAGGACCCCCGGGAGCTTCTGCGAATTTCGGGAGCGAATGTGGGGTTCTTCTTGGAACTAATACTGCACAGGTACATGGAGTTTCCAACCAGCTTTTGTAGATAGTTCTCCGTGTTATTGATAAGCCATCAATAGTATTTGGTTCACCACATTGATTTATGTACTCCAGACGGGGTGGTTCAGCCTGCGATAACATGGACGGTTTCATTCTTGCATGTTCTCGGGATAGTGATAAGACTGATGCTTCGAAGTCGCCGACAAAACTTACGATTCGTAAGAATCGCAGAGTGTAATGACCACTGATGTTTAGAGAGATGACCAACTTTAAAGACCCAAACTCACGCTAGGTTGTGCCATATATGAAGTATGATAACAAGATGATCTAATTAGTCGATAGGTAAAGTAGGCCAAATGCCACTCTTGGGACCATCAACGAAGAAGGTTACGTGGGAAGTACTCCGTAGTACCGTTCGTATTGATTGGTATGAATTGAGCCATCAGAGATGCTATGTAGGTAGCATGCCCCAGCCAAAGTTCTTAGAAATTAGGAATTTGATAAGGAACGCTCGTTATAATAGAGACCCCCATATAAAAAGGGTTCGTGTGGAACAAAGCGGTGCAGTTGGCCGGATTAACTCGACTCGCAAGCGCTGGGTCGTATACTGGATGACGGAAGTATGGTATTTCCAGGAACCGCACTTCCGGTCCATCTAATTGATCTTTGAAGCCTTGCGGTCGCAATATTAAGTGTAATCGATAAGCCTAACAATGATGCAAATGCAGAGGCCTCAGATGCGATTCTCTCTCGTATTTATATACTCCCTATCAATATGGATCACAATGCTTCTAAATGAGCGTTGTGGTATTGATTGATTCCCCTTCCTTGTGCGAGTTCCAGCTTATGTCATCGTAAACAGGCGACCGCCGGCCCATTCGTTGGTTCCTTGTGTCGTCGGCCGCCCCCCCACGGTGCCTGATGAAAATTGCTTAAACACCCCGCTGGACTTGGACGGCAAATCGACCAGCCGTGAGGTATGTGACTTGATCGTCTCTTTCCCGTTCACCTTTGTCTTTGAGGTTGCCTACTCTCATAGATCCCTTTTAATCTCAGTTCGCTTTCTCTTTGCACTCTAAAAAAGACGTCCTACCGCTAACAGTCAGTATTCTAGCACCAGCAAGCCGCACACTTTAACGCCTTCTGGTCGTATCATATTGTTGCCTCGCCCAACATGAGCGCGGCTCAGCCGAACGAAGCGGAGAAGAACATCGAGATATGGAAGGTGAAGAAACTCATCAAGCGGCTTGAGGCCGCTAGAGGAAACGGAACCTCCATGATCTCTCTTATCATTCGTACGTCTTCCGTCCAGTCGAGTCGTCGCTAGAATACTTCTAATTCTCGGATCTTCTTTGCAGCCCCCAAGGACCAGATTTCTAGAGCAGCAAAGATGTTGGCGGAAGAGTTTGTAAGTGGCTTGACTGAGAGAGACACAGCCAGTCTGCTAATCACAGCATACAGGGCACTGCGTCCAATATCAAGTCTCGTGTCAACCGTCTTTCCGTCCTTTCCGCTATCACTTCGACACAGCAACGTCTCAAGCTCTACAATAAGGTGCCTCCGAACGGTCTAGTGGTTTATTGCGGTGAAATTATCACCTCTGAAGGAAAGGAGCGCAAGATCAACATCGATTTCGAGCCTTTCAAGCCAATCAACACCTCGTTGTATCTCTGTGACAACAAGTTCCACACTGAGGCTCTCAGTGAACTTCTTGAATCCGATCAGAAGTTTGGTTTCATCGTCATGGATGGAAACGGTGCTCTGTTCGGTACCCTGAGCGGCAACACCAGAGAAATTCTACAGAAGTTGAGCGTTGATCTGCCCAAGAAGCACGGCCGTGGTGGTCAATCAGCATTGCGTTTCGCGCGTCTTCGTGAGGAGAAGCGCCACAACTACGTACGCAAGATTGCTGAGTTGGCTGTTCAGAACTACATCACCAACGACAAGGTCAATGTTGCAGGATTGATCTTGGCCGGTTCTGCCGATTTCAAGAACGACTTGAACCAGTCCGATATGTTCGACCAGAGATTGCAGGCTAAGGTTATCAAGGTTGTCGACGTCTCTTATGGTGGCGAGAACGGTTTTAACCAGGCTATCGAACTGGCATCTGAGACCTTGAGCAACGTTAAATTCGTTCAGGAGAAGAAGCTTATCGGAAAGTACTTCGAAGAAATCAGTCAGGATACTGGAAAGGTCTGCTATGGTATTGACGATACATTGAAGGCTTTGGAGCTTGGCGCGGCCGAGACACTGATCGTTTATGAGAACCTTGACGTCACTCGGCACGTTCTCAAGAGCTCCAGCGGTTCGGACGTCGTTATCCACACTACCAAGTCACAGGAAGAGAATCGGGAACTCTTCATGGACAAGGAGACAGGCACTGAGATGGAAGTTAGCGAGCAGCAGTCGTTCCTTGAGTGGCTTGCTGAAAGCTACAAGGACTTTGGAGCAACCCTGGAGTTCGTTTCCGACAAGTCCAGTGAAGGAAACCAGTTTGTTAAGGGTTTCGGTGGTATCGGAGCCATCCTTCGGTACAAGGTCAACTTTGAACAGCTTGCTGACTACGATGACGAGGATGAATTCTACGACGGTACGTTTATCCTAATCTCGATGCTGTTCGTGTGCTAACCACTCTATACAGATTGACGGTTCCGCGGCCTCGCAGAGAGCGAGGATGAACGGCCAGAAGTTTCCAGTTCGGACCTTCTGACGGCTCGCCCCGTGATTCGTGATGGCGGCTCTCCCGGCAACATGGCCGCAATGGTACACACCGTGCCGTTGCCCAGTCAATATCCTATGAAGCTGCTTAGAAGTATGTGCTTCATTTTTTGTGCAATCGTTACTACTTGCTGACACCATAGCAGCAGGGCCATCCAAGCTCCGTACCATGTTCACTGAGGTTATGTAGACAGTCTAGGGTGGCACTAGGTTTTATACTTCAGTTCGAAAAGATGATAGATCTGTTATGTCGAACCTAGAACTCACCAAGGGCTGTCGATCGTATAACACTTGGGCTAGCGCGTTTAGACTGTTTGTTCCAGTGCCTGTCAGC
Organism: Aspergillus costaricaensis CBS 115574; assembly: GCF_003184835.1. NCBI lineage: Eukaryota > Fungi > Ascomycota > Eurotiomycetes > Eurotiales > Aspergillaceae > Aspergillus > Aspergillus costaricensis. The sequence goes on from NW_020291839.1 coordinate 84,367, forward strand.
ACTGGATCTCTTCGTTGTGTTTTTCTTTTGTTGCTTCTGAGTGCGCCTCTTCTTATAACGGAAGGAAGCCAGTGTTGGCTTCCTCTTCATGTTATCTACAGGTCCTGTAGATGCCTGTAAATCTGGTAGCGCATGACACACGAGGCCTACACGGCAATTGAATTGCTTCATAGAACCTATTTCCTTATTCGGGTATCGATTTGATATGTCTATTTGAATTTTTGCAGGCTACAAGCACTTGTGAACCCCTTACACTTCCTCACCAGTACCGACACTTAGACATATACGAGCTGATCCGCCCATGTTCCCAAATGCCTGCAACCCTCAGTTACATGTTGTAGCCCATCCATGATTTTGGATACCGCATCCGCATTTTCACTTGTTGGAACGTATTGGCCTTCGACCAGGAATACATACTTCCACGGCCTTATCTGACTGGGTCGCGAATTAATGCCGGTCAGATTCATCCCACGATCCTTGAAAATCAAGAGAGCATCTGCCAAGGCACCCGGGCAATCCTGGCGAATCATAAATGAGATCAAAGTCTTTTGCGCTGTTGGTGTAGTAGAAGTTTTTGTCTGTGCTGGGGAACCGTTGGCATATTGGAAGACCAGCCGACCTGTACGTTCCGAAGTCACATTTCTGAGCACCAGGAACCGGGTGGTGTTGTTGGCCTTGTCTTCGATATTTTCCTCTGATACATCTAGACCGTGATGCTCGGCAGCAAAGCGACTAGCTATTGCTCCACATCGCTCTGTCGTCTCCTTGGACACGATCTCAGCGCCCTTGGAGGTTGACGAGACATCTTGTCTTTCGACGCCTTTGAAAGTTTTTTCAAGGAAAGTATCACACTGACCCCATGCCTGCGGGTGAGTATATAATTTGGTGATGGAGCTGTAATCTCGCTGGCCAGGTGGGAAGAGACCCTTTCGAGTGAGAAGACAGTGGTGAACTGTCAGATAATGTTCCCCGCACACCTTCACATTACTGTAGAGGCCGCTCGGGTCCGCCAAGAGATCTAGAGTCTGAACAACCGAGCCATTGGTTGAGTTCTCGCAAGGGATGATAGCATAATCGACGTTGCCTCCTTGCAATGCTGCGAAAGCGTCCGGAAACGATACGTGGGGTAAAAGTTCAGCTGAAGACCCAAAGCTTTCAACTGCGGCCTAAAAGGTTGGTTAGTCATGGGACTATTGCGAAGTCCAACCTGATGAAATTCTGACCTGGTGGGAGAATGACGCGACAGGGCCGAGGAATGCGACCTTGAGAGGCTCCATGGCAGCGCTATGAGGACTTCGGAGATCCACTGGGTTTGAGTTGCTTGTCTCACGATTTTGTACTCCTGCCAAGAGCTTGTGAGTTGTTCCTTTCCACAGCTGCGGCTGACATAACTAGTCGAAATTTGAACTCGTTTAAGCCCGTGTAATCATCTCCGAGTTGTTTGTTTTTGATGGTTCATTTTGTCCACCAGGGCCTGGTTTATCTTATCAATTGGACCAAATGTGCATGTTCAATTTGAATTCCAGACGGATGCGACTATTACTGCGACAACAGCAACAACAGCAGAAATGGCGGACACTGCCGGCTTCATTTCGTGCATGTTCGTCTCTTTCCGAAAGGCTACACCGAGATTTGACATCACGACAGCTCCCCTTGACTTTTGACTATCTACATCCCCAGCCGTCATACCTCCTGAGCTTAACTCTGGCCGAACTCCTTCCCACGCTAACCCCAGCGCCAAATGAGCTTCCTTCCGCACACAGCAGATCTCCCGTGCCAGCAGGCCACCACCTAGTCTACTTCCCTCCCCAGGTCACATTGCCGCAGATCCTTCCAGACGGTACGGACACCTTACATGCCCCCGGGAGTCCCTTTGATAGGCGCTTGTGGGCTGGTGGGAGTGTCAGGTTCTCCACCCCGAAAGGCCTGGTTCTAAATGGCAGCCGAGCCGTTTGTATCGAAACTATTCGTGACGTGGTAATGAAGGGCCGGTCAGGCGAAGAAAAGGTTATGGTCAGGATTGAAAGGCGGATCGGCACAGTTCAAGAGGGCGAAGACCATCGCGATATAAAAGAGCGGATATGGAAGGAAACCGAGGAAGACGTTGGCGATGCTTGTGTCATTGAGACCAGGAATCTATTGTTTATGCGCAAGAAAACTCCCGAGCAACTAAGTCATGACAAGGCTGGTTTTGACACGGAAAACAGGGCTATAAAATGTGCGAGCTACCTCGAAGATTACCAGTCACTTTATCTTTGCTAACGGTGCTCGGTGGCGCGTAGCACCCTCAGGTCCATACTTCCTTCACAGACTCATACCTAACAAAACCCTGCTGTTCCGCTTCTCGGCTCTTACTTTCAACGCTCATTCTATACATCTCGACAAGGCCTACACACAAGACGTTGAAGGCTACCGCAACCTTCTTGTACATGGGCCGTTGACTTTGACGTTGCTTCTTACTGCTCTGCAGGGCCATCTGAGTAAGTTACAATTGACTGTCACACACATTGAGTATAGGAACATAGCTCCTCTATATGTTGATGAAGAGTTAGCAGTATGCGGCAAACCCAAATCGGGAAAGGGCTACACAACCTGGGATGTTTGGATTGAGGGTAAGGACGGACGACTTGCCGTCCGAGGTACCGCTTTCACTAGCCCTCTGTAGGGCTCATGGAGTCATGATGAAGAAGCGGCCAAGGCCAATAAACGAATAGAGAGGAGAGCCTCCTGATATATTAGCAACTTGCTCGGTTTGACACCACTACTCTGACTATAGTACTTGAGTCATAGAGCAATCACGGCCGTCGAAAAGGGACGTCTCAGTAGATCGATACTTGTTTGATGGAAGGGGTATATTGTGGCATATAGCGACACATTGCATGCTGAATTAGCTCGCATGTAGCACTAGTAACTCGTTATTTCAGGAGCATTATGGACTACCGAGGACCCATTCATGAATATAATAATCTGTTCACACTCGTTTCTGCTTGAAATCTGGGGTGGCTATAGTCAGTCACTGATCATGTCATTATCGTTAACTACGGGGTAGTTCTCTACTAACCAGGCACTGAAACAGCAGGACATTATTACGTACAGAAATGGTGATAGGAACTCCCGCAATTGGTATAACCCTGTGGGTCGCACACATGCCGGAACGGATAAACAGATGCCGCACTGGAGCTAGGAAATACACACACTATAAGAACTCACTTTCTGTCCTTTTCTTTCTTTCCCATTATTTCCAACTTAGTTGTTAAACCAACTTTGAATGCCACGCCACCTATTGTGACACTGAATGATGTGTCTCGAATAGTATCTGTACTCAGATTACAGGATTACCATCGTGACTGCTCTTCATAGCAGCTTCTTGCAATCACAATGGACCAGTTTTGGGCTGCTCCTCCTGTTACTAGGTATGAGCTATTCCCTCATCACTTGTGTCTCATATCAGGATCCATAACTGACTCTCCTTCAGAACACTCACTGCACTTACCTTTCTACAGTCTATACTAGTACATGGTGGCCTTCTCAGCGGTTACTATGTACTGTTCCTTCGCCGCCTTATCTTCAAGACACTACCAGAGATATGGAGGCTGTTCTCGCCGTTCATGATCACTGGACCAGGCCTTTCCCTGATCTTTGATCTCTACTTTAGTATGGCTTTTGCGCTGTTCTGGTGAACGGGCGTGCTAACTGCCGGTAGTGTTTACCTATGGCAGCCGCCTGGAGACTGAATCTCCCCGGTTCAGTGCACCTGGTGATTTTTTCACTTATGTGTTCTTCGTAGCATCCATCATCATGGTAAGTTGTGGGAACATCCCAGTCTCATATGCAAGCGATGACTTCGACCCCTGTTGTCTCGCAGTATTGCTTTGCGCCCATCTTCGTTATTGTTATCGTTCTTCTGTTTCATTTGTTTATCTACCCACCTCGTATATCTGCCCGCCCAGCGCAGCATCAGCTGAAGCGGTTCCTGGAAACGAGGGAGATCACCCCTGCATCCCGTATAGCTCCACAACTGATTTTACCGGGGCTATATGCGTTGTAGGCATGGTGGGACGACCAGTGAGATAGCTAGTGTGATGATTTGGTTCACACTGGTGGTTATGGTGCCCTACATCTCTATAACTATATATCCTATTGCTTTGTCATTTTTATAGACCCTTCCTCCCTTCCAATGTAGCCTCCTTGAATTGCCAGTACTGACAACCCAAAGCTCACGGCAGGTTGTCTTTTGAATAATGTAATTTTTACCTCCGGTGAGCTAACCGTGGTACCAAATCATGCTTGCCCATACTGATGTTTCTCAACTCAGCGTTGATCCTGGCATTCGTTTACACGTTTTCCCAAGACAACCGAGGAAGAAAGGCGAGCTTTTTCATTGTCCAAATACCCGTCGAGTTCTTGCCTTGGGCAATGCTCACATTAACGCTGGTCGTTTCCGGATGGCCTGCGGCGTTGAGGGACGGCATGGGCATAGTTGCTGCCCACTTCTACGATTTTCTTACCCGTATATATCCAACTTTCGGAGGTGGTAAGAATTACCTCGTCACTCCAGCGTTTGTGAGGCGGTTCTTTGCTGCCCGCACGCCGCGGGGCGAAGCTCGCGCATTTGGGACCGCCTACCGTGCGACGGACCAAACACAGGGTTCTTCGGGAAGCTGGACTTCATCCTTTCAGAGCCCTTGGAGCAGAAGAGGGCCAGGAAGAAGACTTGGTGGTGACTGAGTAGGCACATCGTTCCTGCCAGATTGACCAGTCGCTCCAAGTGCAGAGTAGGGAAGTCTGGTCAAGCGGGCAATGTTTACTACAAATGTATTCAACCTGATGCTGAAGCCAAGGGCTCAAGAAGTACGACTATCAACTTCTTGCAGATACCTGAAGTCGTTTCGATGCTCAGAATGATGATTGAAAGAGAGGTAGCAGACACTCAAGTAAACACGACACATAGACCGATACCTCTTCTATACTACCAAGTAATGAAAATTGTCAACTTCCGATACAGTCCTTCAAATAAACATGTTTTTAAAGACGTAACGAGACGTACGAATACGGAATTTGCAACGTGCAAAAGACTAGTCACGGGATGCTGGGTCGGCGGGTAAAATTTCTGCTCTAACCTGATTAGTCGCAGGAGCTTTCGCCGCACTTGCAAAATTTCCCAGACTTCTTCCTCGCTAGCGCGAGAACAAAACTTAGTCCGGAGAGTGCAATTTTTCCTGCGCCTTCCCTCAACGCGCGCAACAACCCAGTTATCTCTGCACCCTTCAAGCCAGCCTGTTCAAAATGGCGGTCGCAGTGGCTAAGGAGGAGATGGACTACGCAATCAAGCCTGAGGCTAGTTCCTCGAAAATCGACACGTCGGAGTGGCCGCTTCTTCTGAAGAATTATGACAAGCGTATGTTCACTCCAATGCCATATCTCATATCAATGTAGCTGGTACTGATTCATAATATCAGTGCTTGTCAGGACCGGCCACTTCACGCCTATCCCCGCTGGTAGCACTCCTTTGAAGCGCGACCTGAAGTCGTACATCAACTCCGGTGTCATCAACCTGGACAAGCCTTCAAACCCCTCCAGTCATGAAGTTGTTGCTTGGATGAAGAGAATCCTGAGGTAAATTTTCTATTTTGCTCTCCTCTCGTCTTGACGATACTGAGACTAGTTCTGTAAAGGGCGGAGAAGACTGGTCACAGCGGAACCCTCGACCCCAAGGTCACCGGTTGCTTGATTGTCTGCATTGACCGTGCCACTCGCCTGGTGAAATCCCAACAGGGTGCCGGAAAAGAATACGTTTGCGTTATCCGCCTCCATGATAAGATCCCTGGTGGTGAGGCCCAGTTTAAGCGGGCTCTCGAGACATTGACTGGAGCTCTTTTCCAGCGGCCGCCATTGATCTCTGCTGTTAAGCGTCAGCTTCGTATCCGGACAATTCACGAAAGCAAGCTTTACGAGTTCGACAACGAGAGGCACCTTGGTGTCTTCTGGGTCAGCTGTGAAGCCGGAACCTACATCAGAACCCTCTGTGTCCACTTGGGTCTTCTGCTCGGTGTTGGTGCGCACATGCAGGAACTCCGCCGTGTTCGCAGTGGTGCCATGGATGAGAACAGTGGAATGGTGACTCTGCATGACGTTTTGGATGCCCAATGGATGTACGACAACCAGCGGGACGAGTCTTATTTGAGGAAGGTCATTAAGCCTCTGGAGACTCTCCTCACCACGTACAAGCGTATCGTTGTCAAAGACAGCGCTGTGAATGCTGTGTGCTATGGTGCTAAGCTGATGGTTCCTGGTCTCCTCCGCTTCGGTAAGATCCCACCTTTATATGGTCTGATTTAAATTGCTGACTCTGGTGAAGAGGCTGGTATTGAGGTCAACGAAGAGGTGGTCCTCATGACCACTAAGGGTGAGGCTATTGCCATCGGTATCGCTCAAATGTCGACCGTCGAGCTGTCCACCTGTGATCACGGCGTTGTTGCCAAGGTCAAGCGTTGTATCATGGAACGTGACCTGTACCCCCGTCGCTGGGGCTTGGGACCTGTGGCTTTGGAGAAGAAGAAGCTCAAGTCCGCCGGAAAGCTGGATGTAAGCTATTCTCTGGATTTGTGAAACGCTCACCTATGTGCTGGTTTGCTGACAAACAATGCAGAAGTACGGTCGTGCTAACGAGGCTACGCCTGCCAAATGGAAGAACGACTACAAGGATTACAGCGCACCCGAAGAAGAAGGCGCGCAGGCAGTGGCTCAACCCGTCGCTAAGGAAGAGGCTGCTACTCCTGCCGAGCAAACGGAAACCCCTTCTTCTCCCAACAAGATGGATGTTGATGACGACGACGACGAGAAGAAGAAGCGCAAGCGCCACGAAGGTGAGACACCCGAGGAGCGTGCCGAGCGCAAGCGCAAGAAGAAGGAGAAGAAGGAAAAGAAGGAGCGCCGGAAGTCCAAGCAGGAGAAGGAGGAGAGCGACGATAGTGATTAAACGCTTCCGGGAAGTTCTTTACCTGCCTCAGAACGGGGAGCGGCCGCTATTCAATCGGTCTAGGCTTGTTGGAGCGTCGCTTGGGTATGATTCCTGTAACATACTTGTTTCTTTGTGTCGGAGTCTTGGGTTTGAAAAGGGAATCTATTTACTAAAGAGATTTTTGTTGCGGTTCTTGTATGTCAGTGTCTTTTCTCGATTCAATTACTATTTCCACCTGCGTGGGCTTTGAACATAAGTGTAACGTCTTCGTAGTTGGGCGCGGGTACCGTGACTGAAGGCCCGTGACCGGAGGCGGTGTCCCCCGCATCACTTCCGGTAACCACGTCGGGCAACTTCCATCTGCTGCTCCCCCATTCCTTAAACCCCCATTCACTTATGTCTACTTCACGTCCCATTTGATCGTGGTTAGCCTTGTAACTGCCCAGTCAGGAACTCAATCACTGGCTATATATTTGCTCACCATGGCTGCGGAACTTACATCTACCCGGCTCAATGCGGAGAACCATCTGCTCTTGGTATTCAGCTCTATGCCCCCAACCTATTGCCGACTTGCCCCCGCATTCTGATACTAATTTGGTCGTCTAATTCTAGGACCAGCCTCTCCTACGGTTACCACATGAGCTTGCACGTCGAAATTTCAAATCTGTTCAGCGCCTCGTAGAGCGTGAAAAGGAATATGTCATCCCCACACTCAAGGAGACCGCCAATGCATCCTTATCAAATGAGCAAACGCCTGACCAAGCTCTTGCTGCACTCGACGCTATGATTTCCCGCATGCAAGGCTTGAAACGGAAAATGGAGAATTTACATCAGGAGGAAAGAAAAATTCAAGAGCAGTCCCGGAAGCGTATCCAGCACCTGGAGAAACTTCACCAGATTCCTAGCTTGGCAGACGTCCAGTATGATCAGTGGGCGAGGGTTCGATTGGACAGGCTCATGGTAGATCATATGTTACGCTCCGGGTATATCAAAAGTGCCCAGCAATTAGCCCGTGAGAAGGGGATCGAGGAACTTGTTGATCTCAACGTTTTCGTACAGTGTCAACGGATTGCCGAGAGCCTACGCGCTGGTGAAACTAAAGATGCCCTGCAATGGTGTGGCGAGAATAAAGCAGCGCTGAAGAAGAGTCAGGTTTGTCTAACATCGACCGATGATCACGGAGCTATATGCCAGAACACAAGCCTGACCATGGTTTACAGTATAATCTGGAGTTCGAACTCCGATTGCAGCAATACATTGAAATGGTCAGAACGGGACATAAAGAGAGATTCAACGACGCTATGATTCACGCCAAAAGATATCTGGCGCCTTACCTTGAAACACAGTCGGTAGAGATTCATCGAGCTGCAGGACTTCTCGCTTTTCCTCCAGACACCAAAGCTGAGCCGTACAAGGTAATGGGGATATTGGAGACACTCTCATGAAAGACTGTACAACTAACTCACCCTTAGTCGATGTATGCTCATGAAAGATGGGCTTATCTTTCCGATCTCTTTGTCCGCACTCACCATGAGCTCTTGTCATTATCTTCTCGCCCTTTGTTACACATCGCTCTGTCTGCGGGATTGTCGGCTCTCAAGACCCCTTCGTGCCATTCGGCCTATACCTCCTCCAGTTCGAACTCGCTGTCCACAACAACATCTGTTTGTCCAATTTGTTCGACCGAGCTTAACGAGCTCGCACGTAACATGCCATATGCTCACCACACAAAGAGCTACGTTGAAAGCGACCCGATTGTGCTTCCAAATGGCAGGATTTACGGTCAGCAACGGCTCTTAGAGATGAGCAAGAAAGTCGGATGTGTTGAGGCAGGTAAAGTAAAGGACCCTACGACCGGTGAAGTATTCAATGAGGGTGATATGAAGAAAGTCTACATCATGTAAACAAGGAATGCGTACCAAGGCTATGTACAGCTGCAACTGGCCCTACTCCTTATCTCATTCTTCTGGGTTGAAACGGACAGTGGAATGTGTATCTGCAACGAGTAATTTGCACAGGCATTTCCTATTCGCTGTCGTCACTGTCGGATGCATCTCTCGGCCTCTTCTTCTTCGCACTCTGCCCAGCTTTGGAAGATGGGGCGTTCCTCCGTTTCACTGGATGGTCTTCCTGTTTAACCTCAAAGACGTACATTCTCGCGTCCCTATCTTCCCCCCTCCAGCCGCCTCTTCCACCATCCTTTCCTTCAATGTCGCCCAGTGTCCGCGCATGGGAATACTCCTTATAAGAGGCCCACGGGAATCGAAAACTGGTGACCACTCGCAGGCCAGCATGCCTTGCAAGGTCTTTAATATTCCAGAGGGTGTAAGGCTCACCCTCAAACATCGACACTAGAATCTGACCTGGTTCCACTCTGTTTTGGCGTGTCGCCTGCCCGGTAGTATTGGCTGTTCGCAGTTGGTCGCCGTCTTCACTGCCATCATGATCGTTTTCACCCCCGCTTGATTCAACGTCAGAGTCCTCCCAGTTGTCCCAGTCGTCTTCATCGTCACTATCTACGCGCTCGGGTTGATGAGACAACAAAGGCACGCACGCTTTGAAAAAAGCCACCAAGAGTTCCTGGTTGGCTCGCACCTGCCGATTGACGTCGGTGGAGATACCGCCGACATGGGGGAAGTTGAAACAGATCACATCCCACGGCCCACCTTGTGGTGCAGATGAGGTGCCGCTCTTTGCTTCTTTCCAGGCCGGGCGTTTTCGCTCCTGTCGTGGAAAGCCCGTCCGTATTTCTTTACCGCCACCCGCAGGAAGACCAAGTTTTCGAGCGTCAACTGAGTAAATGACTTTGGGTCCACGACGTTGCGCCTGGTCTTCAAGGAGCCCTTGTGCATTGGTTCCAACAATGCTTGTGCCGTCTCCGTTGGATGAGTTCTCCTTACTGTCCGAAGCATGCTCCCCCGTCGTCGCCTTGGAAAATGCATACTGTATATCGTGAATGTTATTTTCAGCTTGGGGGTATTTGCTGTGGAGCGTATCTTTGGAATCATAGCAGGTAGCCATGACATTCTTGCAACGGTGCTGGAGGACTAATGAGCGAGCAAAGGAGAAGTCGCCTACATCAATCTAGTTAGGACTGCGGTCCAACAAAGCAACTTTATGACATGGTTCTCCGGGTCAGATTCCCCCTTCCCCGGTGGGGATTAGCAAGTAGGATGTAGACAAAGGCCAACGCGAGCTTAAACACTGAGCATCTGCTTTCTGCGTGGGGAGGAGGAAAAGCGCGCGCGAGAAGAAGAAAAGAGGAAAGGAAGAAAGAAAAGCAAGTATCAAGATTGTAAAGGAAATGCATGGATCTATCGAACCGCAAGAAGGGCACATAAAAGTAATAATTGGGAAGAAAGGGCAAATCCGACTCACCTTCCCCAACCAACAAAATCCGATCCTTCCGTCCAAAAGGCACAATAGGCCGCTGGTTCCTCTGCACCTGTTGCTGTTGCTGCTGCGAATTCTTCATCTTTCGATCATTGTTGCTGTTTTTAGCATTACCCGACGACCCGGGATGGTGATGAGCACTCTGAGCGGCTTTAGGCTTTGCAGAGTTCGTAGGGGTGGTAGTCGAAAGCTTAGCAAACGAAGACATTTTGCGATGCTTTTTTGAATGCTGTTGTTGCTGTTGCTGTTGCTGACCTGCTGGGGATGGGCCGCCGCCTTTCTTGGACTTGGGCATTTTTTCTTTTATCTTCCTTTTTTTTTTTTTTTTTTCAGTTTTTTAATCCCTTCCCTTCTCTTGTCTGGTGATTTTTAAGAATATGTAGGGAAATTGTTAGGGGTAAAAAAAAATAAGAGAAGGTAAATACTTAGGAATAATGATGAAAAGAGGGGAAGACGGGAGTTGTCTCTTCTGTCTTTAGGTAGAGGTTGTGTACTGTATATATATTCCATATAAATGTTTTTTTGATAATGATATATATATATATATATATATTTGCGATGAAGAGGCACTAAGGTACGGTGGAGGCACGGCGGCGGTTCAAAATTCTACTAAGTACGTATGATTCCCTGGTTGCCGCATGGACCAATGAGAGGGTCGGGTTTGCGGGATCATGGTAGGGACGAAACCCCCCATAGAGACAGACCTCCGGAGATGCATCAGTACTTATTAATGGTAGTACGTACTAAGTAGCTCAACAAGGTTCTATCTAGGTAATGCAATTATACATTAAGTGTTTAATTCAAAACCGTGACACACACACACACAGATTTGTTGGGAAAAGCATGCAACATGCTCACGAGAAGCTCCAGGGACCTTACATTATGAGAAGATACTCCGAGTGCAACCTCGGCGACTAAGTCGTACTCTTACCGCGAAGGGATCTTCAGTCGTCCAAAAACACGCTTCAATTCTATAAAATTTATTAAAAAGGCAGTAAAGAAAGAACTTCTTATATACAGGCTTGAACACCAGGAAAGGCCTTCCTTTTTTGATAAATCCTCAACCGCACGAAACCTGAACTTGCGAGGCCCCGTCACAGACAAGAACACTGAACACGCCAGGATCAGCAAGAAAATAAGACATGTCATATCAATCCACGGCATTACTAGATGATATTCAAATGGAAGCCATCTGCGCAGCCCGAAACAAAAATAGAAAGAATATGCGAAAAGGGTCATGATCGGGGCAGATATTTGAAAGCAAAGCTGAAAGACCAGTAACAGCAAATTAAAGGCCTCTCAGGTAGCTCGACATGTGGAAATTGAATACAGAACCACCAACACCTGCCGAGGAAGGCATGAAGACTGTAATTCAGGGTCTGAATGACAGCCCTCGCCAACTACAACGAAACGAAGAATCACATATCACATGCGAGTAACGAGCACGTTCAGTCTTGCACTCGGTACGGAGTAACCTTGACGATGGTCAAGCCGGAGCAGTTGCCCACAACGAGTTGACCATCCTGTTGATGACTGGCAACCCGACTAGGAACGTAGGGAGTCCCTCATACTCTGGCTGCTGGCGCTGACCGGGGGGTTGGCGGTTGGCAAGACACCAGTCCTTGGCTTAGCGTTTTGCTTGATCTTAGCAACGGCGTAAACGATACCGCTAACAAAGCCAACGACGATAGCCGAAACACTGGGGAAGGTAACAGGAGCATCGAAGAAGATGAGTCCAGAGATAGCAATGGGAAGCTTGTTCAGAGCTCCAACCATGGAGTAAGTGGTCGACGAAGTGACGCGAACACACCAGGCGGAGGTATAGGAAATGAACACAGTCGACAGGCCGGAGAGGATCATGGCGAAAACGATGCTGTTGCGGTCCACAGGAGGGAAATTGCGGTTGACGTTGGTGGATGACCAGTCTTCCAAGAAAGCGGACAGAACGATCAAGACGGGGATCGACAGAAGGTTGTTGTAGAACATGGCTAGAAAACGGCAGGTCAGTAAAACGATACTTTCGAGCTACAATAGTTTTAATCCGAGCAACGTACTGTCAAAGTCCTTGAAGTTGGTCAGCTTGATCCGCTTGCGCATGCCCAGAACATAGGACGATGTGCAGAGGCAGTTGACCAGCATCCAGATGTAACCTGCATTCAAAGTAGACATCTTGGCGGTCGCATCGCCATTGCTCTCCACAGCGTGCTTGATGTCAGCCCAGGCGGCAATGATAGAGCTCAGAACCATCAGTCCGAAAGAGAACAGGGTAAGACCGGTGACAGAGCCACCGAACCACAGCACCTCTCCGTAGGCGATAAGGATGATGGTCAAGTTCTTGAAGATGGTGTAAACGGGAATCGAGAGGAACTGAAGCGCCTTAGAGCCCGTGTAGATCATGCCGATCAAGAGCAGAGTGATGGGGAACCCTAGTGATAATCAAAGGCATGTCAGTTCGAGAGCGTCGCGAGGGGGGGGGGGGGGGGGTTTGAAAGCACGCATGTAGAGTCTGGGCACTTACACTTTCTGGCCTCGTCCGCGCTGAAGTCGCGATAAGTGATCAAACCGCATGATTTGCAGGTCTGGATTGCAATGATACAAACGAGAGACTGCAGGGGAAATCGAACAGCGGTCAGCCTTGAGCATGCAATACACACCCGCCATGGGCTCTCCGATATTAGCCAACATACCTGGATGCAGAGGAGGAAGAAGTTGAGGTTGAAATCAGTGCCGGACAAGACATATTTGTTCATGACGGTCATCAAGATCGAGGATCCACAGTAGGCCAACACGGGCAAGATGGGGTTGTTGGACAGCGAGCCCGACGGCGGACTCCTGGGCTGAGGCGGCGGCGGCGCCTCGAAGCTCTTGTTGCCCTGGTCTATCGAATCCATCTGGATCGTGTAGTCGTCGGTCTTCTTGCCTTCAGCCATGGTGACTGATTCAATGAGTGTCTATGCGAAGGGGGTGGGAATTGAAAACGATAGGCCTGTGGGAACGAGGAGAAGTCGTGGGAAGGCGAAGGCGAGTCGGGGATGAAGTGATAGTGGCGGCGCCGGAGCGAGCGTTAAGAGGAAAGAAAACCCGCAAGTATAAAAAAAGAACACGAAACACCGGCCCGGAGATATGTTCAATCAGCCAGGCAGTTTGGAAAGAACGGGGGATGAAGATGTGAAGAGGACAAGGGGGGAAGAAGAGGGGGGAAGACACGAGGAGGAGAAAGTCGAGAAAGAGGCTGAGGATAAGCCGGGGGGAGGAAGAAAGACCAGAAGGAAGAAGAATAATAATATCGCGAACGAAGGCGAAGGGGGAAAAGCAAATTACTGGGAAATGAAAAAAAAGGTTTCCTTTCCCGCCTGGGCTGGAACTCCCGCTTCCTCCGGATGCGGCGTACAGTCGGTTATTTTTAATCTTGGCTGGTATACCAGTACATACATAGTTACATACAGTAGGTCATGTTTCTTTGTGATGGTGTGCCATGCTTGGCTTTCTACAAGTTCATATTACCTGTGCCTTGGTCGATTGTTCCCGATTATCAGTGATGTGTCTCACAGTGCCACGTTGTCCCTATTGCTGGGGAAATCGGGATCTGGTGGTAATGATTAATTACACTTGGTACCTGACCAAAGAGGCGGTGGTACCTTTTCAGGGACTTCCTCCATACTCAGTATCGTACCAGCACTGGGAATTTCAATGCGGTCCAAACCGACTGATAACCCGCCGTAGATTCTTCTGCCTCCGTATAGACTCCGTTCCCCGATCAAGTCACGAAGGGGAACCGACTGTTCACCTTGGAATATTGTATCCATATCCCTACATATAATATCTTCATTTAAGCCTCCTTCTTATCTCACTCAAAGTCAGTCTCTGAAGTCTTTTGCGGGAGCATTCAGCTTCCACCTACCTACCCCTCCGACCCACCGTGTGCTTCGCACTCCCCTCCTCGTCCTTTATCATCAACATATAACTACCATATATACTACCTCTCCTCTTCCTGTCTTTTTCTAAAGGCTTGCCCTTATTCTTCAATTGAACACATATACCACCGGGCTCAACCTCGCTCTCTGCACCGAAAGCCCATCTTTACAACTATAACCCACAATAGAAAAGAACCCACCGCAACCATGAGTCGTGCCTTCGAAGACCACCCCCCCGCAAGAGACCAAGATGACCACGACGCCGACTCGGACGCTCTCTTCGACGCGCTAGAGAACGAGGATGACACAGCCTATCGAGCACACCGAATTGAGCAACTCAATGCGGAATTTGCCTCGGCCCAAAACAACAAGAACAACAATGACAGCCGCACTCGCGACCACACCATCCTCGAAGACAGTCTGTACCCGACCATCTCCAGCGATCAAGCCCTTCTCGACTTTACCACGCAGACCCATCGATGCGTGATTCACTTTGCGCACCCGGATTTCGCGCGCTGCGGCACAATGGACGAGCACATTCGAGCGCTAGCAACCCGACACCATGAGGTACGATTTGCTCGGGTGGATGTACGGAACACGCCGTTTGTCGTGGAGCGGTTGAAGATCCGGGTGCTTCCATGTGTGATTGGATTCAAGGATGGGGTTGGGGTTGAGCGCGTGACTGGGTTTGAGGGGCTAGGATCGGGTGGTCGGGATGGAACAGATGGGTTTAGCACTGCTACATTGGAGAAAAGGCTGATTTGGAAGGGAATCCTTGCTCAGGAGAAGTTCGGGGCTGGTGATGGGGCGTCTGATGGGTCGGAAGATGATGATAGTGATGGCGGAGAGCGCAGAGATCGGGGGAAGCGGTCGATTCGGACGGGCAACGCGAGGAGTTATAGGCATGCTGATGACGATGATGACGACTGGGATTGAAAAATTCGAGTGGCCTTCCTGGATAGCCTGCCTTAATTGCAGAGCGGTATCTCGCCGTCTGATGGTTGGATGCATCATTACCTCAATGAAACAAGGCGGGATGGAGACAACAGCCTTGGGGACCAGAGGTTCGTTGCTTGGCTGTAGTCATTGACGTTGATTGTGTGACCAATCTGCATTTGCAGCAGTGATCTTGCCAACCGAGCAGGGAGCGACTCAAGTTCGGGTGATGGACTTCCAGGTTCGGAATATGCCCGGATGCTATTCCAGTCGAGCCTATACTTGTAAATGGGCGAGCTAGAAAGAGCCGGCGATATCGGGATTCGCAGCACCAACCAATGCCGGAGCAGGGTACTGAATAAATTGAAGTCAAGCACTTGAGTAACTGCCAAGACACATCATCATACTAGTGATAGATCGTCGTAGAGTGAGTAGTATTACCACATCGACTACTGCAGAAATCCAGAAAAGAAAAAAAAAAGCCTTGAAGAGAACTAATACAGCATCATCGTTGAGGTAAAGTTACAGAAATGTGGAGAAAACAGATCGCGGGTGACCATCCCAAGTAGAAAGATAAGGCTGCTGGAAGTTGCAAATGACAAGAAAAAAATTGGGAAAAGAAAACGGACGGCCACAGGAATCTTGGAGTATGACGATGCGAGGATTTATACATGTAGGTCAGAAGAGTGTTCACACAAATCCATCAACTTTCATGGAGGGGCGCCTGGGACACTTGGACTGGAAGGAGACAAGATCAGAAAACTCCTCATTAGAAACGCAAAAGCAAGGTGCTCATGATAAAAGATGAAGATGACGCGCCGGAACAAAAGGAGCAACACAAGGCAACAATCGCTCAAAACGAGGTCTAGATCGCTACATTTTTCATTTCACCCAAGACCTCGGCGTCCAAGCCAGTGGCCGAGGACGGTTGATTCGAGTCACGCTTTTGCGCCTTGTCCGCTTCCAACGACTGGCGCTCCTCAGTCTTTCCGGCTCCCTCGTTCTCTTTCCCGCCGATTTGAGGCGTAGCTACCTCCATCAAGTCTTCGGATTGACGCTCTTCTTCGTTCTCCTTGGCGGCCTGCTCTGGAAGCTCAGTCTCCTCAACGGTGTGCACCGGACTCGGTGCCTCTTCTGTGACACGAGCCAGCGGACTTGACATGCCGAATTGAGTTTTGGGGCTTTGAGTAGCCCCCCGGTTGGGGAAGCGATGCGGAGACCTTCCACGCTCTTCACTGGGAGTTGGGCTGCCATAGGGGGACTCTTTGCCCGACTTGCCGCCCGTGCTCAAACCCAAGCCATTCGGAGCCTTGCGCCTAGGTGGTCTCCTGCCATACTTCTGATCGGTTCTCCACCTCAAGATCTCCAGGTAGGGGGGTTCCACGTTCTGCGACTTGAACTCCAACAGCTTCATCTCATTCGTTTCTTCATCCACCGAGACCTTGCCACTGCAAATATCATCTGCTAGCGTCGCAAGGAAGGCAGCCCAGGACCGAGCAATGACGTATTTACAATCGTAGTCCCGGCCAAAGATGATAACCTGTCCCCACTTTCCAGCAGGTCCTGGGGCCAAGTCGATAGCGATATGGTTGCCGCCCCAGTCGCGAGCCAGGGGAATCCAAGCCGGATGGGCATAGGCTTTTTGGACTGCACCGGGAGGCTGCGAGTCCTGTCGCTCGAGCAGGTCGTTTCTCCAAGCACCATTAGCCCCCGGGGCAGGGGGCACAGCGGACGATGAACTGGGAGTTGCCCTTGGAGGAGCGTTCATCATAGATGAGCTCAAAAACTCCTCGTTGACTACCCTCCAGTTCTTCCATTCTTGAACGATTTCCTCACAGTCCAGAAGCATGCAGCCGAAGATGACACCGGTGGGCAATCCTCCCCGCTCCTGACCATCATGGACCATCAAAGATTCCCGCAGCTCCAACGGCAGGCTGCAGTCCAGTTCGTGCTCCAGTTCGTTGATGTCATTTTGGGTGCAGCCCTCGCATAGATTATCCCAGAGCTCCTGGTAGTTGTTCTCCAGCCATTTCTCAATCTTCCTCCATGAATGAGCGATGGGGGGAGGGGGCGGAGCACCATCATGGAAACTTTGCATTTGAATCTCCGGGGCACCATCCGCATTGGGATCTGCGGATTGACGCTTCTGAGATGACAATGATCGCATTCCAGGAGAGTAAGGGCGATTGGGCGAGCCCCCTCCGGTAGGTGAGCCGGACCAGCCATTTGAGCCCTTGGGGTGATCGTCATCATACGGGGAAGTCAAATCCGGTCGCGATTCGATAGCGCTTGTTGCAATGGATGTGAGAGGTTCGTGTCGACTTTGACTAAGAGGCACATGTTTACCGGTTCGATATGGCGAGTCATGGGAAGCATGGCGATCATAAGAAGTCATCGTATGCCAAAAGGACCGCCATGCTGAGCCGATGCTGTGGATAGGTTAGAAAAGTGTCAACCTCTGAGCTCGGATTCTCGGGAGACGTGGCCAGGTGTGTTTCGATGGAAAGGGAGATACTCACGCATTCGCCATGATTGGAATCTAGACAGATGCCTAGTGACAGAGGGCAAGCGAAATAGACCAGCGCTGGCTATTCTGTTTTACTCTAATTCTCCTTATGAAAAGGGATCGAGGAGCATTTGAGGGGGGGGGGGGAGGAGGAGGGAGTTCCAAGGTCGGAATTCAGTACCGCGGATAGATGGATTAAGAGCGGAAGGCAAATAATAATGTAGAGGAAGTTTTGCTTGCTAGGGCCGGTGGGTAAAACGGGGCGGCTAGGGAACCGCTAAGTGACAGCACTAAGAGGCGATTGGTATTAGAGGAAGATGGGAGAAAGAAGAAAGTTGGAAGGGGGGGAGGGGGAAGGAAGGGGGTGTGGGAAAAGGGAAAGAAGATGTGGAGATTTGAAAGAGCAGCAGAGTGGAAGACGATTAGATGGTGCCAGTACCAGAGAGAAATAGAGAAAGATGAAGAGAGAGAGAGAGAGAGAGAGAGAGAGAGAGAGAGAGAGAGAGAGCGCGAGAGCGAAAGGAAGAGCAAGCGCGCAAGGAAGGGAGGGACTGCGAATGGGTTGGTCTGGAAGGACTGGATAATTGGGGAAATTGAGGATTGGATCTCGGTCTTTGGGTCTGTCTCTCCTTGTGAGGGGAGAAAAGAGAGTAGGGAAGGAAGGGAAAAGGAAAGGAAAGTTGAAGTGAAGAAAGGATTGGAGAAAAGCGCTTTTCCCTCCTTCTCTTGTGATGAACAGCAAGATTAGATTCTGTCTTTTGTTTTTTACCTTCCGTCAAAATTCTTTTTCCAATTTCGATATTGGATATTGGTTATTGTTGTCGTCGTCTTCCACTTTCTCTCAAACTCCTTCTCCTTCTGCTGCTGCTGTCGTCGTCTCCCTTTGGGGCCCTTCACCAACTAGCGTGCAGTTGGGGGGTTTTTTTTTTTCGGGGGGGCGAGGCCGGCAGCGACGATTCGTTGTTTGACCCCCTGGAAAGGCGTCCGGAACCAGGGACTGACTGGACCACATCATTACTCTTCGCAGTCACTTTAGATTGCCTCGCAATGTACCGGCGGTTACACATTCAACGCTAACTCAATCTTCCCCTAAAATAACTATTTTGTAACTGATGACTATTGGTCTATCTATCCATCCATCCATCTAGGTATGGCTTTCCGGTATCCTCTCAAGGGCTCCTCCTCCTCCTCCTCTCTATCTAGCAGTCTCTCTATAAGATTATTAGGTTATGGACATTTTAATTCCCCCTGCTTTAAATTCGACTCCTTTTAACACCACCGAAGGGAGGAAAAAGTGAGAAAGAGAAAGCTTATCATGCATCACATAATCCTCACTCACCACTACCTAAAATGTCCGTTCCTGCAGACACCACTTCTTAACATTCCTTACCCGCCACCAACCTCCATCTAGGTGGCAAGCCTTGTCCAATTGCGGCGCTACGCGTGTGATATTACATCTTTTCTTGCAAAACCCTTCCTGGATAGGGCTACTCAATAAACTATGACTGCAGTGGCTGATCTTGTCTACGGCCTTCCCGCAGACGGTCGGGGTCAATTTTTCCTATGCTGAATTCAGGTAAGGTACAGTTGCTTAATTATAAAACTATATTCTATTTTAGATGAACCACTCTATGTCCTTCATAACCCAGAGAGAGAGAGAGAGAGAGATATGGACGCAACCTTGAAGTTGGATCGGTTTCATGTAGGAACTTCGTCCCATCATCGAACCGGAGTATTCATGCCAATGATCATGTTCCTTGCTCATCCCAGCTTTAAATCCATCTTACTAAATGATGTAACAAATTACCTCCAAAAGACCCTGTGAACTCTTGTGTAAACCAGATATACTCCGGGTACCTGAGTGTGACTAGTGTTATGTAGGTGGGTAAGAAGTAGAGCTACTGCGTATACCGCAAGAAGTAGATTCATCTGACCTATAGTTATTCCGGCATGTAATTCATTGCATGAGTGAACTTTTTCTGAACCCTAAGACACCAGCCTTAATATCTAACCACCCTCACCAGATCGGATCCCCCAGTTTCGTACCCTATACCCTCAGAAACCTACACCAATAGGGGAAACCATCCATGCAACACAGCACCACCCTTTTCGTCTTACGGGGAAAGTTGACCCCACGAACACCTAGGAACTCCATTTAGCACGAGGAGTTAGCCGACGAAAACAATTAATGTATTTACCTGTCTCGCTTGTCAGAAGAACCGGCAATTCCGTTCATTGGACATGTATTAGATAGAAGTAATAGAGCATCTAAACCAGTGGATCGTTCATTCAAGATCTGTCTCAGATACACCTATAGTACATAGCTTACCTACTTGAGCCATCATTACGATTACCAGGCAATACGTGCATGGCACTTAACCACTACGCATGTGACCAAACTACTATATAGTATCTGACCTGGAAGCGTACTAGGAATGGCCAGGCAAGAAACAACCATAAAATATCCCAATGCCCTGGAAATCTCCCCATTCAATTACCCACCACACAATACCCCCTGTCCGCTTTCACGGGGGTCTTTTTTCTTGTTTCTCTTCTCTCTGTGATGGTGGAAATGCAAGTGGAGGCAGACTTCTCTCCAATTAGCGAAATTTGCAAAACGGAAGTGGAACCAAGAATAATAGCAAAAAAGTGGAACCGACGCTTTCGGGAACTCCCCATTCGCCGTTGAGGTTGGGCTTGCCGCCCGCCCGGCTTCTATCCGGGTTCTGGACTCCGGATTCGGGCCTCCTTTATCCATACCCATGTCTTTCCCTACCGGCTCTGTAGTCCGTGGAGATGTCAACTAAGTAAGAGTCTAGTGCGTGTAGTAGGGGGAGACAGTTGCTAATTCGGGTTTTCGGGGAGGGGTTTCGCTAGTTAGTAGACGTCGGACTACTGACTGGAGATGGGTAGATATCTTCTTAATATGGTTGCTCCAGTTGTCCCTGAGACATACTAGAGTAGCTGTCACTTGGCAGAGAGACTAGAACTATCATTGCCGCTACTACTATCGCTACTACTAATTGCCATGTTCTGGCCATTTGCTGGGCATACATTACAGTATAGGGGGTGGAGAAGTGTAGATGAGGTAAAGAATAGTATCCGGCTGAACGAAGGTATGATTGGGATAGCCGTTGATGTGGATGTGCGTTGATAACGGACAAACCCACCGCGAAGACTAGGAGCTTCGAAACGAATGTAGGTACATGACACATAGGAATAAGAAAAGTAATAAGAGAAACGAAAGGCCTTCATGATACACGTCAGGAAACAACCAGTCCTGGATTGGTCTTGCTAGATCTCGTCCAGCAGACGAGAGGGCCGAACCCAACAAAAGAGCAGAAAAGTCATCGTTCATCGCCTTTGGCGAAACCTGGAACCGAACCCACGAAGGACAGGTATTGATAGAAAGGGACATAAAGATGAGATAGGAAGAAAGGGTAAAGCATAAGGCAAGACAAGAAAGAGAAAAGCAACAACAAAAGGTCAAAATGTAACAACATGAACAACGAGTGTCATCACGGATATCCGCAGACGTCAGGAAACCTCGCCCAAACCAACAGTCCCATAAAGAGCACTCCAAAGGCAACCGTACTCCGGGGTTCAATGCAAATAGAGGTTCGAAGACATACTAGGGGGACAGATAACTCCCTTTCAATCGCCAGGATAGCCGCTACCAACATGAAACCGTGGAGAACAACAGAACAGGACCCCTGAGAAGGACATAGAACATAACTTAGGACATGAAGCGCAAGATGATTAGGATGTGAACGTAAGTTGCGGTAGCCCAGTAAAAATGAGACCATGCTTCACATGGCCAGTGGGATTCAGCTAGTGTCCCCAGCACTGTTCGTCAAGACTGTGCCCTTTCTGAAAACTTGATATCGTGAAATGAACGGATGAAATAGGAAATCAACGGAAGGAAGGAAGGCCTCACGAAATGCCAATGACAGTCGCGTCAGGCGAAGGAGCTTTGCATGCCGTTGGCTGGCATGGTAGGGTTTACATCGAGTTTCAAGATCCTTCGTAGATCATCTTCAATCTTCTTCGTGTCATAAGGCTGCGCGTTGTTGCTCACTGACACGCTCCGTGAGACAGGAGATTGGTGTTGCGGAGGAGAATAATACGTCGGATATTGTGCATACTTAGGCGGAGATTTGGGCTGATCGTACGCGGCTGGAGGGTAGAAAGCTTGGCCATGAACGCTCGGCATGTTTTCAACTCTCGAAGTAAGGACTTCTTTCCGCAAGGGAGAGTTTTGCAAGTGATATTGTTGAGCAGCGTTCGAATGTGTATAGGATGAGGAATAGTGCCGGCCATTTCCGACGAATGTTTGTTTCTGATCATACGACATGCCATGCGAGATAGAAGCGGGCGGTCCCGAAGTCGTTCTTACTGGCGTTGCAAAGTGAGGTAAGCCGGGATTTGAAGCAGGGCGCTCCATCACTGGGTTGAAGTGATCTTGAGCCGTGATAGATGCGGACGAAGGCCTCTGGGGACGAGGATTGAGCAACAAAGTTTTCAAAGCTTCGGTTTTAGCTCTCTTCTCCTGCTCATCGAAATCACACACCGGAGGAGAAGGTGAGCTGGCCGACCGTAACGCGTTCATGCGGTCTTTGTAAGGGGTCGCAAAGGAAGGCCCAATATGTGAATGCTGGAACTCCGGGCTTTCCATCTCCATCCGGAAGAGCCCACCGGCAGTGCCATTGGGTTTACGGTGCTGAAGGGTCTTAGAATCAGTTTGTGGCGACCGGACCCGACTGCTTGCTTCGGGGCTTCGCTGCTGCTGCTGCTGCTGCTGCTGGGGGTTTCTGGCCTCGACTGCAGCTTTGAAGAGAAAATCCAAAGGTGTTGACTGGCGCGCTTCCTCTTGGAATTGTGGGCGCGACTTCGGTTTTGAGGGGGTGTTCTCCAGATCCGGCTCAGCATCAAGGTGATCACCGTCGGATTCTATGGTCGGTGCGAGATCGGACTCTGGTAGAGACTTGGAGAAGAAACTGGGAATAGGCAGTGCTGACGGTGCCGGAGATGCATGGAAAGTCGGGCCGGCGTAATGGGGGCTGTCCTTCACTTGGGGAGTGGCGATGGTATTATTAGGTTGAGAAGTAGTATGACGGTGTCCATTAGGTGCTGGCGATGCTTTGGATGCGTCGCGCGGCTTCTTGCCAGACCGACTGTTCTTCTTCTTGGAGGCGTTGACATTGATAGAGGAATCGGTGGCGGTCCCGCCAGGACTGGAGTTCCTTGGCGGTGACGAGGGAGGGGTTGCCAGGATAGCGACTTTCTGAGTAGAGGGTGTCATATTCCTCTTGGAGTTGCGTCGATTGTTTCGCGGGCCCTTTGGCGTCGGAGGGTTGGGTGATTGAGTTGACATGGTGGTCAGATAGGCTTAAGAAATAGGCAGCCTTTTGAAGAGAAACCGAAAACGACTGGGCGGCGGCACCAGAAACAAAAACAATAGCGATAAGAAGCGGCTCGAACGATAGTCACGGAGTCGATGGTGGTACGAAGCACTGTCCAGCAGCCCGTACTCAATGAATCAAAGCTGGATAAAACTATCAGGAGATAAGGACAAGAGGAGATCGTCGCTAGGTGTGCTGGGCACTGAGTGTGTGGCCCGACGAGTTGGTCTTCTTTGATTGATCGATCGGAAAGACGTCAGATGGGAGGATCAAGTCGGAGAGTTGAAATCGTCTATTATTAGAGTCGAAGGAAGCGCAGAGGAAGCAGTAAGCCAAGACTCCTAGGCATGCTCACGTCTAGATAGGCGAATAAAGGCAGAAAGTAAAGGAAAGCTGAGGTACATTGTAGGTCTTGACCGAGGCTTTGAGGGAGGAAAGGTGAAGGTGAGAGAGAGTAAGTAGCGACTGGACTTTGGGAAGGGCGGGCGGAAACCTAAGAATGGCTGGGGGAAGAAGAACCAAGCGGGGATCATCGGCGATGACTCAGCCACTTTGGTACAAGTCACAAGTTCAGTTCACTAATAGTTAGTTAACAAGCATAGAGTTCTTACGCCACTGCCAGGCCAGCAGCCTTGCAAACAAAACAAAAATTAACTCCCATTCAGCTGCTGTTTATCTCACTTCATACCCCCAGGCCATTATTCTCCCCAACAAGGTACTCGGCTTTTAGGAAAGAAGAAAAAAAAAAAAAGAAATAAACGAAGATTCATACTTCTTCTACCCTTATCATTTCCTATCAACCCTTCCTTTGATAGAAATACCCCTACTACGTCAGTGCTCCTCGGGTAAGCCAATGCCCCTCTCCGATCTACGTCCACCAGAGAGTATTGCCGGTGGGCTCACACCGCAACCACTCCCCGGGTTATCAGCTAACTAACCACAACTACTACCAATAGTACCTATAGGTCAGGTACCACCACTATCCGAGCGACCTACGTAATTAATCTATTTGCTTGCCCCTCCTCCGAACCTTGCTCAGCTCGTTCACCTATTCCGGCTTGTGACCTGTTTTTCGACAGACTAAGCGCCGTCAAAGGGTTAAAGCGCGCAACATGGCGGACGTGGAAATGAAAGAAGCCGGCTCTGCCGCCGCTGTCAAAGCAAAGGGATCGTCGAAAGCTTCCGAAGGTGCCAGTGACGGCAAGAAGAAGTTTGAGGTTAAGAAGGTACAGCATTAAAGATGTGTGCTTCCCTTTTGAGTACCGTTGAAGCTAATCGGGTTGCTCTTCTAGTGGAACGCGGTCGCTCTGTGGGCGTGGGATATTGTCGTCGACAACTGCGCAATCTGCCGTAATCACATCATGGATCTCTGTACGTCTTGGACCTGTCTTGCCTTCATGTAACCCGGAGTCTAATGTTTGATGGTTGCTAGGTATCGAGTGCCAGGCCAACCAAGGTTCCTCTACAACTGAAGAGTGTACAGTTGCTTGGGGTATCTGCAACGTAAGTTTACTCTTCCTGACACTCACTCTGCATCCCACACTAACGCCCACCTTTTTCTGTCCCTAGCATGCGTTCCACTTCCACTGCATCTCGCGGTGGCTGAAAACCCGTCAAGTTTGTCCCCTCGACAATAGGGACTGGGAGTTCCAGAAGTACGGCCGGTAAACGCGTGTGCGAAGATCGCAGGGTTCGAATACGGGCGGATCACCTTCTATGTCTTACAATATCCCCTATAAGGTAGAACCGGAAGGGAGGGCTTTCTATGGCGTTTGTGGTTCATTTCGCAGTTCTCAGCAGCGGCTTTCAAAATTATCGATGCAGGTTTTGTTTGTGCACACGCAAGCGGACAAGTTGTGATTGATTCAGGATATTAAATAGACATGTCCAAAGTCCGCGACTCCTTGTCTCACGCAACCTTAACTCCATCTACCACAATACCTGCACCACCTCCCACGCCCGTCGTCAAGGGAACAAGCCATTTCTCGGGATTCTTATTGTACATAGGCCAAGGCGGAATCACGGCCAACCCAGTTATTAACGTGCCGGCCAATCCGACCCAGAGTGTTAGATGGATATCCTGGAAGATGTATCCAACAATGAAAGCAACGGCCTAAACAAAGCGACCATCGTAAGCAATCAGTCCAGAAGACATCATCAACAACAACAACAACAACAACAACAACAACAACACCACCACCACCATCATCGTAGAAAAATAGTAGAGAAACTTACACCCGACAGAACAAGAAGCACCGTACTAAGAAGCTCTGCAATACGCTGGCCCTGGAAGTCCTATTCATGGAAACGGCAACATGGTTAACCATACACTCGGGATAGGTAGATAGAAGTAAACGCATAGGTGGCTGTAATAACGATCACCCAAAACAACGGGCGCAAAGGAAACCTAGAACTCACGATTTGACCTTCCAGAGCATCTTGAATTGGCGCCAGTAGACTATCCATTGTGGATGTTTTGATTAAAGTGCGATATGATTGTTTCCCAGTTCGATCTAGACGGTCGCTGGTCGAAGGGGCACCCTTTACTTCGTTGCCGGCGCTGAGGTTAGCTTGAGGTGGTCGCATGTCCACCGCCTCTGCTTATCGCGGGTCAATCGGACACTGTATTGTTACACGGACAGTAACATTCGTATTATTGAGGCCTGTATCGGGCATGACGTATTGTGCTCCTGATTGTACTAGTTAAGTTACCCATCATCGATCGATTGAACATCGTCCTTTACTATTTCTTTAATTGCTTGTTTTCGGTGTCATTATAGGGACGTTGGGAGGACGGCCATTGATAATGTGGCCTGGTTGTATATCCTCTAGCAATGCATCTGTAATAACAGTACTCTTCCAGTAAGATGATCGAGTCCTTTCAAATCTACAAGAGTACACAAAGTGCTTTGACAATACTGGGTTTGCAGAGAAAGCTTATATTTGATAGATTGTAAAACTGACAGTCTAGGCAACTGTGCAGTAAGAGAATGTGGACACGGATATCATAAGAACGAGTGATAAAAAGAGTCACTTTCGTTGTGCCCACTGTTTATAGAGCCCTTCCCCAGGCTCTAGCCGTCTATGAAAGCATATACACCAATCATGGCGGTCATATCTATCAAACTTTCAAATCATGACTTTCTTTTCATGTGATTTGAAGAGATCTTCGGGCAACCGCCATCCGATTCTCAGTATTGGACAGTGGTGCCGTCTTGGGCAGGCTCAAGCAACTTCCACTGGCAGGCGATGCCATTGGTAGCAAAGCGAGAGATGATGCGGTCTGCAATTTCTTCGAACCTATCCGTTGCCAAGGCAAGGATGGTCGGGCCTGCACCTGACAGACAGATTCCAAGCAGACCGGGCTGCGTACGTGGGTTCATTGATTGGAGAATCTCCGTCAAGCCGGGGATAAGAGTCTGTCTGTATGGTTGGTGGACCTTATCTTGCATGGCCAGATAGATCATGTCTGGGTCCGGCGGAGAGCTGCCCAAAGCTGCTGGGAGCAAGGCAGCGCGCTGGAGGTTGAAGACCTAAACAAAGTAATAGCATTAGCCGATACAGCTCATTTGCTATCGGATTCGGAATTGGCGACGGAGGGAACAATGCTTACAACGTCCGCTCTGGTATACGAGGTAGGAAGAACATTCCGGGCGTTGGCGGTGGGCACGACAAAGTCGGGGATGATGGCAATAGCCTTGATTTCCTTGGCCCACTGGAACTTTCTGTAATGACCGATTCCAATGGGCGGCTCAGGAGGCCTCTTGCCGGTGTCAATACCACCGGCCGGAGAAGGGAGAACTTCACTGAGAGGGATCTCCTTACGCGCTACGTCTTCGGGGGCGAGTTCGTTGAGATAGGTGCCAACGAAGCCTCCGAAGAGCGAGGCAGCGACATTGTCGGGGTGTCGTTCTGTTGAGCAGATGAGCGATGGCCAGCAAATGACGAGGTGTCAAGCAGAATCAATCGCATGCAGGATGCTCGACTTTATTCCCCACCAGCAGAAAGATGGACGTGCGACTTACCGATCATCAAACAATAATCCAAGAGACGATCCTTGCTGAGCCCAAGCTTACCTACTTCATTTCCCAGCATTACACCAGCCACAACGGCAGTGCCAGAAGAACCGAGACCCCGACTCAAGGGGATCGGGTTTACGATGTGCACATGAGTCTCAGCAGGGAATGCCCGTTGGCTATGGCATCTAAGTACGTAAAGTGCTACACGGGTGATCAAGTTAACCTCGGGGTCCAGACTGATCTTCTCGGTACTGTTGCTCAGGTCGTCATATGTGATACGACAGTTAAGTGGCTGTTGCGATGACTTGGAGGTATCAATTGTGACGTGGAGCTCCAAATGCATGGACAATGCCAGACCGATCACGTCGAACCCAGGTCCAATGTTGGCGGACGAGCAGGGCGTCCTGATAACAAAGGAAGTGGCAGCCATTGTGGAGGAACAAGGACGGAGGAGGGATCAGGGGGAAAAAAAAAGAAAGAAAGAAAAATGGACTGAAGCGGGGTGAAACCTCCAGTGACTTGCTAGGTATGTAGTATGTATGGCAGAGCACCGTTGTTGCCAGTCACCAGCGGCGTAGTAGTGATAGATAGACTTGAGTCACTACAATAATAATTATTATCGCACTCGGCTCCGACTTAAGGTTGTGACTCTTTTCTTTTCTTGGCGCTCCTCGGTGGTCAAAAAAGGTAATGAAAACGGATTTCCAAAAATTAGCAGAAAAAAAAAAGGCCGACGTCGGGGAAGCAGAAAGCGGGCAAGTGAGGGGCCACAGGGCTTTGCTAGATCCAGGTGCCACAAAGCCAAGTTCGAAGATTATTACCCAAATTCTCCTATCATCATTGTTTGTGACATGGTTATTAATACTTACTACTACCTCTTACAGAAAGTACTTCCTTGTTCACATCCATAGTTAAGCTGGCAAATAGTAACTAATCAATACAAGTTTTCTTTGGAGTCATGCGATCGCTTTCCCTCAGTAGACTCCTCCTGATTGGATCTCGATCTAACCTGAAGATTGTGCGTATTATTACAAACACAACACAACCTCAGCCGCAAACGCTTGCTTCCCCCCCCTCCTTCAAGTGCAATATACTTTTCCGACCAGTCCAAAAAAGACTTCTCTCCCTACTCATTGTCCTACAATAGCTGAACAGACTAACAATGATTCGGTGGAAAGGGTGTGACAATGACATACATACTATATCATAAAAGTTTTCATGCATACCCCTGTGGGGGTTTTGGAAGGATGATGTGTTTCGAGAATGAGCCAGATCTGGTTTGATCCTTTCTGCCCTGTTTCGTCCACTCGCGTGTGGAACTGGATACGCAGGGCTGGAATTGCAGTGCGACTCAGCTATGATCAACTTAGCCTTCATTGGGCAGCAGAAGACGACCTTCTCCCCCCTAAGTCAGGCTCCATGTGGCAAGGTAATATTACCAGTATTTACGCCCACTTAGGAGATGGAGATGAAAACTTCTTCGGGCGAAGCAAGACATACTTACTTAGTACAAAGTAGTAAGTATTTAGTGCCATGCAACAGCTGATGTGGACGCAGTCTTAACGAGATAGGATGGGATGTTGAGATTGCTGCCTAGATAGGTCTTATTCGCGCAATTCCGTTTGAGAACCTTGGGTGATAGAGTGAAGTAAGAGTGGTTTGTTTTTTTTTTTGGTTAGGATGCTAGCAAATGAGACATAGTATTGGACGAAGTGGGTAGATCACACGGATCTGGCTTGTCCACGGCAACCATTGGATCTGGAACGTGCAGGTTTGCCAGCCAAAAGAGATATAAATAATTCTTTCACAGGAAAGTTTTTGACAGGTGCCCAGTAGTTACTGTAATTAATTTCAGGCTTGCAGCTTGAATGAATGGAATAGATACTACTAGATAGAACCCACTCGAATAAGGTCCACATCCACAAAGCAAGACCATTCCAGGAGATTCCCGATTCCTCACAGAGGTCAAGCAATGATTTGAACAATCATAAATCTGACCATCCCACATGTAGTGGGAGTGACTACTCACTGGATTATTCTTGCAGAGCAGCTGATGATGGCCACGGACTCGGGAGCACCCAGATTTCCAGACTACTAAAAGCCACCTGCGTGATTGGACGACGACCGGACTAAACCCGCCTCGGGGCCTTTGCCGACGCGGCGTCTTCAACTAAAAATTTCAGACTCCTCAGTCCGTTTTTCACCCTTGAAGCGGAAATTTCTGCCCGCCCCTCGTATTTTATTTAATACTAGAATTGCTCCTCCACTCGGCTGCCTTGATTCTCGGTCCTCTCCTGTCCCCTTGAGACATCTCCCTCATAATCACCTCCTTGGTGACATCTTTCAAAACCCATTGCTCTTGATTTTATTCATATTTTAGAATCTTGCATCGTGCTTCTTCAAGTGTTCCGGCTGTCTTTGATTCGCCGTTGCTCTTTTCCCGTCCTCGTGGTTTGACGCATCGTCTTTGACCACGGGGTCTATTTTTCCGAGTGTGGTGCGTACTACATCATACTCTAAAAAAAATAGGGTCCCCCATTCCACTTTTGCGACTCTTTTCTACCAGTCGTCTCCCACCCTCTTCCTTTTGAGTGTGCCGACGATCATCACCACTCACATTGAAACACATTCAGTGCACTTTTCAATCCAACACTTCATTGAAGTCAGACCAAAACTTGTCTTCGATCTTCTGCAGCCCGATTGGTCCGACTTATTATCCGCTGTCCAGCAGCTCTTCTCGATCTCGTTAAACCCAGTTTGGGCGTCAATCCTGCCGGTCGAATCTTGCGCTGAATTGCGAGAACTCTGCTAAGGAGTTCTCTCTGTCATCGCACTTTTCCCCCGCACTTTTCGGAGCGACGGCGCTCCTTACGCTTCACTCAGTCAAGTTGGCGGGCCTTCGCTGCAACCAGTCTTCCCTCCTCCACCCTCTTCTGGGCCCCAAGTTCAGGGTCTTCTGCGGGGGCGACACCAGACCCCCCTAATAGAGCTTATTCAAGCAGTCTCAAAGCTGGCACACGGACGCGCATCGGTAATGCCAGGCCCTTGCGAGGGGTCTGGCTAATGGATGGAGGAGCAATCGCCCTGGGACCTTTCTCATCCAGTCTACAACTTCCGACGCCGCGCCCTTGAACGCCGCCGCGCATATAATCAATTCAAAAAAACATTAAGTCAACAATATCGGCTCCCTGCCAGCAAATTCGCTTTCATCAACCCTGTTATAAATACCCACGTGAGGAAGAATCAATCAAGAACACCGATATAGCCACAATGTCCGAGTCACCGAAGTCCGAGAAATACATGTGCCTGACCAGGTTCAGCACCCCGGTTCCTGAATTGGATGATCATCGATTTCAATTGGATGCGCCACGCTTGGAAGCCACCCCCGATGTGCCACTGAGTCGGCAAAATACCGTCCCGCAGGCTTTCAATCCCGAGACGCCTCAGCGTCCAGACCTGCTTAACATCGAGGATGCGCTTCGGGAAGCTGGCTCTCTATCGCGTGATTTCGAAACCGCGGTAGTGGATGATGATCGATCAGACAAGGATTTCAATGCTATGGGACGTCGCTTTTCAGTTGATCCTACGGGGAACATCCGCCACGGCCGTACCTATAGTCGCACGCACCAGGAAATTCCGAACTTGTCGCGCGAGTCATCTGTGTCTGCTCGGTCGACGTCCCCGCCCAATTCGGTCGAAGCATTCGCAGACCCGCGTCGCAGAGAGCGTGCGAATACTTTGGAAAGCCATGCAGCCCCAGACTTGGAAGCTATTCTCCAGCGCACGGTATCTGGTGGCACACATCCTCGCCGTCCAACTTTCAGCAATGCGAGTGTGGTCAGGCCGCAGCCTGGAGATTTAACATTGGAGCCCACCGATGATGGCTGCCTGCCGACTTTTGAACAACCGGGCAGAATTCCAGTGATTGACTACGAGGAACTGGAGGAGTTCGTTGCTCTCAATCAAAAGGCGAAACCTTCTGCAAACCGACGCAAGCACAGCGTCAGCTCTCAAAGTCAGAAGCCGCGGGTCTTTTATGACCTTCGTCCGGGTGCTCAGAAGTCCGAGAAGGACGCGGAGAAACGTTCGTCAAGCATTGAGCGTTCGTCAGAAGACATTTTGGAGTCGACTTTGGAGAAGGAAGACAATAAGAACTTTACCGAAGTTGTAAACGAAAAGGAACTGTTGGCGACCCTGAAGAACACGAACGAGCCTACTCGCTTCGGATTCTTCTCGTCGGAGGCACAGAGTACCGTGCATGCTGCCGAGCTGGGTGATCTGGTTTTGCCGGGAGACACCTTCCGAGATCTTTTCCAATTGGGCCCGGACGGAGGTGTCTGGTGGCTTGATGTCCTAAACCCCACTGAGGATGAGGTGGGAGCTTTGTCCAGAGCTTTCTCTATTCATCCTTTGACAACAGAGGATATCTTGACCCAGGAAGCGCGTGAGAAAGTCGAGCTCTTCAAGCAGTATTACTTTGTCTGTTTCCGGACATTCTACCAGGTGGACAAGGCGGACGAGCGTTTCATGGAGCCAGTCAACTTTTATATGGTCGTATTTCGTGATGGGGTGCTCTCGTTCTCTTTCACCGAAAACCCTCATGCCGCTAACGTCCGGAGGAGAATTGGAAAGCTCCGTGACTATGTATCGCTGAGTAGCGATTGGATCTGTTACGCCATGATGTAAGTTTTAGTAAAGATGAGCATTGCGCTGTGGACAAAATTGACTAATTGCCTTCTAGCGACGATATCGTTGATAGTTTTGGGCCCGTCATTCGGGAGATTGAGGTCGAGTCCGAGGCCATCGAAGATCTCGTGTTCATCGCGCGTATGGATGACTTCGAGTCATTCTTGCCGCGCATCGGTGGTCTGCGCAAGAAAGTCATGAGTTTGATGCGCCTGCTAGGAGGGAAGGCGGACGTTATCCGGGGCTTCTCCAAGCGCTGCAACGAGCAGTACTCGGTGACACCGCGTGGCGACATCGGTCTCTACCTGGGTGACATTCAGGATCACGTCGTAACCATGATGTCCAACCTGGCGCATTTTGAGAAGATGCTTAGCCGATCGCATACCAACTATCTCGCGCAGCTGAACGTGACTAACTTGATGCTGGGCAATCACGTCAACAAAGTTCTGAGCAAGGTGACGCTCATTGCCACCATGCTGGTCCCTATGAACCTGATCTGCGGTCTCTTCGGAATGAACGTCCGCGTCCCTGGGCAAGATGCGGCAGGACTTGGCTGGTTCTTTGGGATTCTTGGGGTTATTGCAGCTATTGTAATTCTCAGCGGAGTAGTGGCTCGCTGCTACAAGCTCGTGTGAGCCTAGCAGGGTGAGTCGGGGGGAGGTTTGGTTTTGTCAATATGATCATGCACGTAAATATCCGATGGACATGAATGGGTCAGCTTGTTTGTAGTAGTGAATGATATGCATATGCATGAAGGAAATATTCGTTCCTAAGCTACGAAAACATACCGTAGAATTTAAGCAAGGGAGGGTGGGATGGATGCACGAAATTGTTAGTAGTATATGCTGAGGCTTCCGGAGGAAGTGGAGTGGCGGCGCCAAGATAAGCTGCGATTCGGAGCCTCCAGGCAACCGGCAAATCCCAACGCCTTACGAGAGTCCAGACTCTTTTCTTCTCCAGCCAGTATGACCTCAGGCCCATCTTCCCTAATTTCAGCGACCAACCGACTGGGACTTCCAATTCCAGGTTGAACGGATTCACGTCACACGGGGCGAATGCTGTTTGTGTTCATGGGGTAGCCCCCGATCGCATCTCCATCCCCGTTGGCACTTGCATTTCCCCTCACAATTCGGCTGGCCTCCGCCGTGAGAGGAAATTGTTACGTTCCGGCACAAGACAGCCCATGGACGTCGATTGATGCCTTTCCTTTCGCAATCAACAATCCTTCAACCATCCTGAATGTTCGTTCGCCTTATACCGCCACGCCTACAGTGCCGCCGGCGTGCGACTGTCCGCGCGGTACTTGGATGCACAATCGCCTTGGCCATCTGCGTTGGCAGAGTGACTGCGACTGCGACTGCGGATGAGAATGCCCTGCCAGATCCCTCAATCCTGGCCTCCACAAGTCATGGCCAATTCCTCTTCGGTGAGGCTAGTCCGGAATTCGCTTTCCCACTCGCAGAATACAACGGTTTGGAGTTCGAAGATGCGGTAGACGAAGAGGGAGATACGCGCGGACTCGACTTGGTTCGCCGGGCTCCCACTGGGGTGACATCCCTCGGAAATAATCAGTATCAGAATGGCACTCTCAAGATGGGCGAGACGGAGTGGTGGTATTTCCCCGTGAATGGCGATGAGACCAACAGCACCTCTGAGAATAAGCGTCGCGATCTTTCCAAGCGTTCCACCACCGTTTATTTGTCCCTCACGGCATGCTCGAAGCCCAGCCACAACAACTCGGATTCCACTAGCACAGCGGCCGTACCGCAGCTGACAGTCTACGCATCTGAATTGATAGAGAAGCCTGGGCCTGACAAGTCCGAGTCCGACCAGACAATCAAATCAGCGGAGGAGGGCTATGTGGGCATGACCCTTACGGCGAATGGTGATGTCTATGTCGGAGTGACAGCTCCTAATAGCACTGAATATTCTGGTTCTTTCACCTACCAGATTGCGGCCTCGACAGATGCTTATTTTCATAGCGTCGACGAGAGCGATCAGTTCATGTTCTTAGTTGATTCGGACACTGGAGCAGCGCTTCTGACGACGAGAAATCTCACCACCACCGATCTTACGTCACAGAACTACAGTTCCTGGATGGACAGGACTCCTCCATACACAATGTTCGCCAACAACATCAACAGTTCGTCTATCTCTGGCTTAGAACGGTCATTCTGCGCTCTCGATACGCTGGCGCAGATTGGGAAGAGCAAGGTTGAGGCGAGCCTCACCACCCGGGGTGCAGTAGACAGGCCAACCGAGCAGTTCTATGTCACCGGTCTCAACAAAACCTCCACCTACTACGGAATCATGGCTCGTGAGGGCAATTCCACCAGTTGGGGCAATGGAATCGTGGGAGGTGGAGGTAAAGTATGGCCACGCATGAACTTTACAACCAAAACAGGTGAGAGACAATGAGCCCCAATGCCACGGTCTAAATGTACCCTAACGAAGGACCAAACAGATGACAACTGTGCCGTTGTATACGACCTGCCATTCTGCTCCGAAGTCGCCTACGCAGTGCCATCCAACCCCTCCATCAACATGACCGAACTCCGCAGTATCTACGACGACAACGCAGCATCCCTATACAAGAACTTCAACTACTCCCTCCAACAAGTCCAATGCAACACCTCCAGCGAGAGCATGTTCTCCCTCGCTGTATCCTGCCACACCTGCGCCGAAGCATACAAGCAATGGCTCTGCGCCGTGACAATTCCCCGATGCGCAGACTTCTCCAGCAACGCCACCTACCTTCAGATCCGGAATGCAGGCCAGCCCTTCCTCAACGGCACCTCGATCACCAACTCCTCCCTCCTCAAAAGCCCCGCTACCAACAACTCACGCAACCCCCTCATCGACAGCAAAATCCGCCCCGGTCCATACAAGGAAGTTCTCCCCTGCCAGGGCGTCTGTCATAGCCTTGTCCGAAATTGTCCTTCGATTTTAGGCTTCAGCTGTCCGGAAGGCCCGCGGGCGAATATGTCGTACGGCACACGCGACCCTAATGGTGACATCACGTGCAGTTATCTTGGAGCAGCATATTACCTTAATGCTGTTTCTAGTTTGCATGAGAGCATCTGGATCTCCCTCTATATGGTGATAAGTGTTTGGACTTTGTTCTGGGTCCTTGGGTAGTAGGAGTTTTTCGCACGCAAATTAATTCGAATGAGTGTTACTATTCCCCAGAATCTTTGAATTCCTTATTCTTTCTCTATTTTCTTATTTCGTTAGTCGACATGCATCGGGTATGTATAGTGTGGAATACATAGATCGTCTGCTTTATGTTTGGAGCGGGCATAGATGGTGAAGCCATAATGCTGGATCAGAGAGGCATTGCATGTGCATAGCTGATACGAAGATGCGAATAGATACCCCCTCTGCGTAAGGATGGCTTGTATGTTACAGCCTGGAGTTCGTATCTGTTATTTTCACCTAACATGGCCCCTAGATGAGAAGTGTTTTGAGACGTAAGCTGTAAAAATACACTTGCTTATAGTTGGCAGGTGGGCCTGTCTTCTCTACACCCAAAAAAAGTCTTTACACTTGCCTTGATCTGTCTCAAACACTAGACCAAAGGCAGCTAGCTAGTAGTAAACCTCACAATTTTGAATTAGTATATACATTGCCATATGACAGATGCCCAAATGTAGACGGCAACTGTTGTAGTAAAAATGTCGAACCCTTCTAACCATTAACTCATGATAGCATATAATCCCCTTTCATGACGCCGCGATAATCCCTGGTATCTAATAATGTCAAGTCGAAACACAAGCGCTAACTCATTTTGCTTTCAGAAGGAAAGAGAGAAATTTGTATGAAAGCAGACACCACATTATTTGCCCCTTTTCGGGGTCGGTGTCCACATGTTCCTCAGAGATGAACTTGAGGACGATGCCGCTAGACGAGGCGTACTTCCCACCTGGTGAAGTAACTTCTGTGCTGCGGGAGTCAACGCTTTGTTCGTCCTCCCTCCTGGCGTAGCTGCACTTGGGGTGCGCAAACCAAAGTCCAGTCGTGGGCTGCTGGCGAACCGTGGCGTTACAGGGGTCTTTGTTTCGCGAAGGGACTTCTCCGCTCGCTTAGACCTCGCTACGCGATCTACCATGCGGTGGTGAATATCTTCTCGTCTCCGGTTTTCTTTGATCTCAAAAGGATTCGGTGTGGCATCACTGCCGCCAAGCAGGCGAATATCATCCAGAGAAATCGCAGAATCGTTATTGTCATTTGATGAAGCGAGGGGATATTCAGGCTCATCCTCATCAACAAAGGCATACCCATTCACTCGTGGCGTCTCACCCCCTGTATATACTGCTTCAGATTCGGTGGGGCGAGGGTGTCCGGCAATAGCATCTTTAATGGCCGATATCGAAGGTGAGGGCGGGGGTGCATTTGTGGCAGATGACGTCTGCTGGACGCTCTCATCTGGTAACCGTGTGTTCTGAAACACTACCCGCTTGGGCCCTGCGCGCGATGATGCTTCGGCTTTTTGCTGTATAGTTTCATAAGAGTCCTCTATGGAAGAAGGCGCAAACATGAGCGAGTTCTCGGGTTGAGTCTTCCAGGTATCTGGATTTGCGGGCCGGGCGTCCAGGTCAGTCTTTATGGCCACCTGCTTGAGCTGATCTGGGTTACCCCCTTGTGCCTCAATTCGCTTAGCTTCTTGCCGCCGATGCGCAATCTGTCTAGCAGTCGGTATTTTATTCCCACTCCACAACCATTTATATCTCTCGCGGTGCTTTTCATTTTGTTTATCGAGCAGCTTGTTGAACGACTCATTATCTTCACTCGTATATTTGGCCTGGAACTCTAGCAGCCCAAGGCGAGACACATCCGGTATCGTAGCATGGTCGACGTTGGGTGTAGTAGATGACGAAGTTGTTGACATGACTGACATCGGTGTATCTCCACCCCAGCCCATCGGGGTGTCTTCAGGGCGTCCCGAATTGGTGGCTCGTGGTGTCATATTGGCTGATCCGGAATACGATCGAGCTCTTCCCGGTGTCTTCAACAGGTCGGTCAATTTCTTCTTGGAGCTTGCGATCCATTGTTTGTTTTTCGAATCAAGCGCATCCAAGTACTCTTGCTTCACCTGGGCCTCCAGGAGACCGGGAAAATAATCACGCGCGATAATCTCCGACAGAGCATTGGTGTAGATATCTTCGTCCAACACAGTGGCCGGCCGCTTGATACGCTTGGGTGGCGGCGGCGGGGGCATAAGGCTGGTTTCGCTTTGACGCTTGGTCAGAGCCTGCGAGTCGGCAGACATGACTGGTGATTGCGGGTGAAACAAAGACATAAGCGTAGAAGTATCGAAAAAGAAGGTTGCTAAATGATGAAGAGGCGAAGGAAGAAGGAAGACGACATGCTCGTCTGCGACCAAGCGTGGATGACGAAGATGGAAAGAGCGATCCCCGACATCAGCAGAGGGAGGGAGCACACTACTGGCAGAATATCCAGACCGCCCTGATTGGCGGTGAGAGCTGTCGTCACATGGCGATCAGGTGGTTTGGTCTAGCCTGATGCACGTGGGCTTACTTGTTTCAACGTCTGCTACTGCAATTCCCAGTACATGAAAACTGAATCAATGAATAGCGCCATCCATGCTATAGTGACAGTAATATCAAATGTTATAATCATCACTTTTTCCTCTCCACGGTTTGCCCGCGTGTAAACCTCGTATCAAACAACTCTTCCCAGACAGACCCAGTTATCCCTTCCTGCTCTATCTATATACTGACACAGACCTAAATCGACAATGGATGTTGAACAACACAAGTGCCACTGCAATTGCAGCAACTACCCAGACAAAAACCGAGACCAACAAAATGAAAAATATAAATCCGAACGAATGTTCTCCGACTGAAACCCCGTTCACTGTCCTTTCCAAATCCTCCATTGCCAGAAAAACACCCAAGATTTTTTCTTCCCGAGGAAAACAGTCGCTGAGAAATGCACCAGGAAATGCAAGTGAAGAAAATCTGAGGAAATAACAAAGAAAACATAAGCGCATGGCCCGCAAGATTGGGACCGAATGACGGTTCAATAGACAACATTCATCGCAGAGAAATCGAAACGCAAGCCACCACAATGAGGGAAAAAAAGAATCATCAAGTCGTTGAAGAAGTTCTATAAGTGAACGGATGAGGAACGGAATGTTGCAGAATGCTGAGAACAAGGGGTCTGTGATGGATGCAAGTTGTCGTCGGGTTGATTGCAGCTCAATTGGCTGCAGGAGTGGGGAAGAGAGAATAGGATGCTCGGCCCTTGCGCCGAGGGGCGGCCCTAGAGGCAGCATCATTCTTGATGGCTCTGGCAATCAATGGGCCTGCCTCCACTTCAGTGGTGGACTTGGCTCTGTCGTGGATGGAAGGACCCACGGTGGACGCATAGCCTGAAGGCTCGGGGCTTGCGTCGCCATCGGCTCGGAAAAGAAGCTGGGCTTCAACTTCGCGGGCCAGGCTCTTGGTCTGCCGGTGATGGGAAGATTCGGGGCGCCCCATTCCTGAAAGTTCACCTGAGAGTCTCTGCTCAGATGGGTGGAACTCACGGCTGCTTGCCAAACTGTGCACCAGATCAGGAACACTAGCAGTCGATACGGAGGAACGATGTTTGCGGACCACCGACGCGGCGCGGGACAGGATCAAACTTTCCTGGGAGTTACACTTGCTGATGGGGGAAAAGCTGCTCCGGGGAGACACAGACTGGTCCATAGGCTGGATCACACCTGGCTGCGAGTAGAAGGCGAAGTGTCGGTCTGACTCCGTGTCCGCCGTCAAATACTCATCGTACAGCGAATCGGGGCTAATATGTTTCCCCAAGGTAGGGGCAAACCTCACAGGCTGAAAATAATCACTGTCCCGCTGCGTCACAGCAATGCCAGTGTTGTCATCTAGTGTGGAGGTAACCACTACCTGTGCGCTGGGGACATGATCCAGGTCCGCAGCGGGCAAGGCCGACGCGCTCAGCCGCATTGGTTCAAACATCGCAGTGTTCCCATCTGCGCCAGTAACCCCGTGTTCCG
Organism: Aspergillus costaricaensis CBS 115574; assembly: GCF_003184835.1. Taxonomy (NCBI): domain Eukaryota; kingdom Fungi; phylum Ascomycota; class Eurotiomycetes; order Eurotiales; family Aspergillaceae; genus Aspergillus; species Aspergillus costaricensis. The sequence goes on from NW_020291839.1 coordinate 123,208, forward strand.
CATCGTCTTGTCGAGCCTCGTCAAGTGAACTGCGAGTCCAGTCAAAGTTGCAATTCGACTCGGCAGCGTGTTCATAGCAGTAGTCAATGTCTGCGTCCCAAGACTCATATATAGTTTCTTGGATGGCTTTCAAGTTGACTGAGGATCTCCTTCGGACTGGCTCCCGAGCCATGGACTCTTGCAGTGGTGCAATACGATCCTGTGGAAGGGTGGGGGAACCCAGTGCCTCGGCGAACTTTCTTGACAAGTCTTCGGCGACAAAAATGGACAAATCGGACCTAGGGCCAGCCAGGGAAGTGTTGGATGGAGATTGCGCCTCAGACAGAGGTGGAGATCTTGACATAACAGGCGCGCGAGGAGAGACCTCGTCAGTTTCGAGGCCGGCTCCTTCATGCCAGGGGGCCGGCTCCTCTTCTTCTGGCACGTCTTCCAAGTCTGACGACAGAGTGGGTAAGGACATTGACGAGGTGCGGGCATTCATCACTTCGTTGTTGACGCTGGTCGGGAAGGAATGGCCCGAAGGAGGCTGGAACATGTCTTCCATAGGGATCTGCGGCCAAGGAGCACCATGTTCTACATCCTCGGTATGCGAGTATACGTGCTCCGGGTATGTCGGTTGGGTTGACAGACCCAGGATCTCGTCAATGGCGCGAGGAGCTGGCTCGGGTAATTCAGGGGAGGATGCCAGCCTCGGGGAGGAGGCTCTCGGCGGCGGGCTGGTTGACCCAACTCTAGGAAACCTTGGGACAGGCCGCGAGAAGTTCTCAATGACGCGCGATTCTCTTCGTCCTCTGAGGTCGCGCTGCTTGGGACTCACCGACGAGGAACCACCTGGAGATGCTGGTGGACTAGTTGGCGGAGGGGGAACAACGTCGTCACAGCCAATGGCCGTCCCACACTGAGTAAGATCCTCCGTGGAGAAGTCACGGAAGTGCAGGTCCTCAGCACGAATTCCTTTCAGGTTGGTAACAGGCCTCTGAGAGGCACGAATGGCCGAGAACTCAGTGACCAAGTCAGTCTCCCGGGCTTTTTCCAGCGATTGGAATTGGGACGGGCTCGTATGAGTCAGATGGTGGAAGTCAAAAGGATCCGAGATGAGATTCTTCAGCTGGTCATCTGTGGCGAGTCCATTGTGTGAGCATTGAATACAATGTCGATAATTACAGCGCAATCCGCATGTGACAGGAGTGACTTACGCGCATCACTATGGCGTGACTTGTTCCGGCTGAAGATCTCCGAGACTTCAAAGCGAGGCTTTTCACGCTCCATTTCATCCTCCTCGTCCAGCGTGGAGACAATGTGGAACTTACTTCCCTGACGACGGAGGATCCGGCTTCCCCGCGAAAGGAGCGACTTGGTCACGCTCTCGGGCCGTTCATGACGGACACCAGCCGCCGAGGTTGCCCGGTCATCATGCGAAGGCAGCGACGCTGCATCCACGGAAGTCATGGAAGACGCGGGGGAACGGCGGGAAGAGGTGGTGGAGTTGGTGGTGTTACTGCGAGAGCGGCCACTGAACACGGACAGCCGCTTAGGACTATGCGCATGTGCAGTTGACCTGGAGCGGGTGTGGACCGAATATGGTTCGGGGGACTCGTTATGGGGTGCTCTGGCAGAGGGACGGTCCAGATCCTGCTGGGACATGGTGTGAATGGACACTGGCGGGTGGGAAGCCTGCATCAGGGGAACAGAGGGATGGTATGTTGACTATATATCAGGGAATCCAGGTGGGCGATGACCGAGTCGTGGGGGCGGCCAAATGAGCAAGGCGAAGCAAGTGAGCGACCGTTAAGCCTCCGATTGTGATGGGATGGTCCTAGCTTTGACCATGGTAGGGAAAAGATGCCGCACACCAGAGAGCTGGGGAGACACAAGGCAGTCGAGAGCACCGACGAGCTGAAGATTGGCGGGTTTTCAAGATCGAGGTTGAAAGCGCATGCCCCGTGTCGAGAGCCACGGAAAGTTTCTTGAGTGTTTTAGATTGAAAGTTGAAACGGCTGCGGGAAACGTATCCAAAAATTTGGGTCACAATTGACAAGAAGGAATGAGATGATGGGGGAGGGGAAAACAAAAGGAAAATGGAAATGATAGATCAATTGCAAGAGGGGAAAGCAAAGAGAGAGAGAGAAAGATAGTGGAGAGAGTACGAGTAAGTAAGAGAAATCAAGAGAGAGCGTGTGAAGAAGATATGGAGACAACAGATGTGGGCAAAGGATGGAGTAAATGAGCCGTAAAGTAAAGTTCCAGCCGTCGCTGTCGCAATAACAGTTTAGGGAGCAAGTGGTTTTTACTGGACGGACCCAAACTAGTGGCCGCAGTACCAACGAAAAGGAATGATGGGTCGGGACTAGTCCGTAGATAGTGAAGTAGTGAAATAGTAAAAGTAGTAGTAAGTAGTAAGGTATGGGATTAAATTCTGGGGAAAACGAGGGTAAAACACTGGGTGAACCGGGAAAAGACAACGATCACAACCAGCACTATAAAAAGAGCAGCAACAAACTACTACGAAACCCACACTAAGATGAAGGGAAAGAAATTGAGACGGGGTAGGCTAGAACAGAGAAAGAAGAGACAGAGAGAGTGTGAAGGAGAGAGGGGGGGGGAGGGAAGAGGACTATACTAGTAGTAGAAATTGTAGATGGAGGGAAAGGAGCGAGACGAGACGATCATCAAATACTGGCGATGTCAATCCCAGCCCAGTTCCAGACTTATTTTACGGTACACCAACAACACGGGACGGCAGGGGTATTGAGCGTATTTTCCTCCTCCCTCCTCCCTCCCCCCTCTCCCAACACTGCATCGGATGCCGTAAGGTAAACAACCGCTTCAGCCAGCAGCAGGGTCAGTCAGTCAAAAAATAAAAAAAACTCAAAATGGTAAATCTATGTTGTTATTTTATTTCATTTTATTTTATTTCAACTTATTTCATTTTTCATCTCTGTCTTTTCTTTTTTTGTTTTTTTTCTTAGCATTTTTATTTTCTTGTCCCGCCCACGTTCGCCGTTGAAAAACTTTGTCTTCTTTTCTTTTTCTTCCTTCGGGAAGTAAATGGGTGAATTTTCCATTGGCCCTGCCCGAGGACATTTGTTTTAGCTGTAGGATCAATACTGATTGACACAATCATTACCGGTGTCAGATATTCTTCCGTTCAGCCAGAGGTTTAAGGTAACAGTCAGCCACTATGATACTAAATACTACTACCTCAAGTATGCCTGGACCTCGCTCCTCGGCCCCAAAAAAAGGCCTTACGGAGTAAACAGGTAATAGTAGTTAACAAGTCTCAGGATTTATCATCCTGAATCCTGGGATCCGCCTTACGGCTCTTTTCCCGATAGCAATCCTACATAGCAATCGGCCCTATGGAACCAGAACCAAGCTTGTGCGTGTGTATGCTGTGTATGTGTAAGTAAGTAAGTAGTAGTATGAATTGACATTGACACCTTTCCCATCTGTCGTGTCCCGCCGCCGCAGCTGCAGTAGCAACATCATCGTCATCGTCATCTTCCCCCAAAGTGGATATGGTATATTTAAAAAAAGCAACATGCGTTTGAGATCATGATCGAAGGGAAGATGGAAAAGGGATCATTCCCTTCTCCTTCCTCCCCCCAAAGAGGCAACCGAGGGAGGAGGGGGGGGGGATTGAACGAACCTCCTAAGACTAACCCACGGGATCGTTCGATCCCGAGGCAGTTGAACCAAAGATAGACACTATCATCCTTCGTGGGGAAAAACGACACGATGCCATTCTGAAGGAATACGCAATAAAAAGAAAAGGAATTATTTTACCCCCCTTCCCCCTTTCGCACAGACATTCAATGGCTCGACTGCCTAATCCATGAGCCCCCAATTGACCGAACTCTCCTCCCCTATTAACCGTCTAGTTAGTCAATTGCCCCTTAAACTACCACCTACGCAGTTCCCCCAACTCCAAGAATACCCAAGTGAGTAATAGGTATCACCCAAGATGGGAAAGGGGAAGACAGACTCGGATACAGAAGCAGAGACAGAAGAGAGACAGTGTGAAGACGAGCGGGACTTCAACCGAATCTATGCTCGATTGTTTTCCCTTTTCGGTCTTAATTTTAGTTACTATTATCTGTCGGGGTCCATGGATTGCGCCGTGCGCTGATCGATCGGGCTTTTGCCTAGACATGGACTCGAGATGGACAGAGAGAGACACAGAAAGAGAGAGATCCCTCAAGGCACTAAAACTCCTCCGGTGCAATAAAACAACGCACATGGGCTTCCAGCCATGGTTCTAGGGGCTTCCGTCGAAACGACAGGGGGGATAAGAAAAAAAAAGTAAGAGAAAAAGCAAACATGCTGATTAGCGGTCGGAAATCGTCTCCTCGACGCGCACACACACACAAAGCTGTTGTTGTCGTTGTTGCTTATGGAATGATGAGCTGAGACGGTAATCTAGTGAATGATATGCGTTCTACCTTCCCCAAGACAATTACCTAAACGATGCCGCAATGACCTACAGAGTCCACTTTGCTACAGATTACTATCGATTATCTATTTCCCCAAGGGCCCAGAATCAACAATGATAATTAATCTATCTGACCGTCGAGCACCGAGCTCTCAGCTCGGGGCTCTCGGTCAGACGCGATGATCTCACGGGGACTTCCGTTGGGCGAGTATTGGCGGTGGGTTCGATGGAACCACAAAGGGCTGATAGTGAATCAATTGATAGGCGATGGATGCGATACAATGTGCAATGGGATCATGGATAATCGAAGTCATGCATGGACTTCGGCCATTGTCTTGGAGAATTTTCTTTTTTTTCACCGGCTGAAGTAAGACAAATCTATCATTGGCACCGTTACTCTCCGGCGGACTACTCTTGCGAAAGAGAGAGAGAGAGACAGAGGTCAAAATATTCGCGCGTTTGTTCGGGGTAAACTCCATACTGTCAGCAGGCGAGCACGCTGATTGACGGGTTCATTGTGGACATGCATACGTACCTACATGCATGCATGCAGCTACTGGGTAGGTACAGACAGACTTACGGAGCACAGTGCCTAGGACTACCTAGTGCATAAGCAGTCCTGAGACTCTATGAACCCAAACAGCATGACATCCGAACAGCCTCGAATTTGACCGAGGGATGTTTTGTTCCTCCTTTCCTGCCTCTCCCTTGTCCCGACAATACGAGCGAGACGTCAAACTCAGGCACCACCGGATCTTCATTCGCTTAGAGGGGAGACGTCGGGGCCCAGTTTCAACGTTTCTCTCCACCGGGCAACAGAAGTCGTGCTAGCCCAAAGTTGCAGTGTCTTGACTGGACGCCCGACGGAAGCTTTCTCGGCCTGGCTGAACCTTGTGAACGCCAGAGCGGATCCTGTGTGTCGGGATAAGCTGGTTGACTTGCCAGATTGGTTCGGGACCCAGAGGGAAGCCACGGGCTGGAAGGGGACGCTTGAACCATGGTTCCGGTAAATGGCAATTGGGTGAAAGGTTGCATCCGCGCCAGGCACAAAACAAACATTTTCCAACATGACAGGTATAACTCAAACTCAAAAAATCATTATTCTCATAAGGGTGGGAATAACAACAGATACACCTACATTATACATACATACATACATCTACAGCCACAACCCACTAATATCTACTAGTACTTGCGCTCTTCTCCATTGATTCACTAACTACTGGATCTACCTGCTGGAATTGGAGGACAGCTCCGACGGGAGGGGACGGTGGCAGACGCGAACGGCGCACAGAATCCGCCCAAGCGGTGGTGGATTATTATATCCACTTAACGTGGTGTGAAATCGACTCATCATATTAAATCGACACGCGACCATCCTGGTCAGTCCCCATCTTAAAAGAGACAGATTCATGCAGTGACCAGGATGTCCGGACTTGCGAGACCCAGTGAGGATATGGACAATTAACAGTAGTGCTCCTCTCTGTTCCACCGCGTGCGGTTCAGTCTTAGGTACCGAGGGACACCAGGGAAAGTTACCACGCGAGCCACTTGCAAAGTAAATAGTAGTACTGAGTACTAGGGACGCGTTGCTTCCCAGCAAGTGTCATGATTGATTGATTGTTCAGTCGGTCTCCGTCTCCAATGGGTCTTGCCTCGGGCCCGAGATGACAGAATTTCCACATGTGCTTCGGCCGTCTCCAACCGACAAAAAGACGTTGAATGGATGGATACTCTTCCAGCGTCCGTTGAAAGTCAATTGGAAACGTCATATCAGCTGTCAATTGCTACTTTCCCCATGGTCGGTTATCCTTAGTACCGGAGACTACGGACTCTACGGGGTGGACCTCGGAATCTGGAGGTGAAAAGGAACCATTGCAGGATGAGAAGGAGGGGAAGAAAAAGAGGGAGGAGAGGGGAAAGGATTCAGATTCAGATGGGTTACTCGATTGAGTCATCCCAGATCTCAGTTCTCAGATTGAGTGCGAACACACCGCCAATATGTTCTCATCTTGACTAACCCAGAACTTGCTTATGCGCCTCTTACATGTACCTGCATCTCTCGTGCAGCCCGTCACGTTTCCCCCTTCACGTTTCTTGCTTTTTTCTTTTCTTTTTCTTTTCTTACATGGACCGGCGGTCTGGATGTGCATCCTGCTCGTGGGAGAATCTTCCCAGCCAGCAGGAAAGACGTGTCCAATATGGAGTTCACTCACTCCAATGACTGGGGCAGCTGTGGACAGGAACACTGCATGAGAATCGGTAGGCATCCGCCTGCTTCCAGCCGTCAATGGCTACTAATAATAATGAATAATCCCGACGTAAGAAGCAGTTCTTCCGGTGCAGCTGAGGCTCGTCAGCTGATCCACCGAGGGTCTTTTTCCCCTCTCCTTACGTATATTTTACTTAAATACCCTTCTCCAAACAGGTATTGGAGATACCGAAACAGATACGGATACCCACCAGTCGCACCGCCAATACCATACCATACAAGTATAGGTACTATACTTATCCTCCTCCATCTTTGTGCAGATACCCACAGTAAGACCATAATGGAGAGCCCCATTGAGAGATAATATATCGCAGATAAGAGAAGCCACACACAGAGACAGAGAGAGAAAGAGGGTCGGAGAAAGAGACGGAGCAAGGAAGAAAGAAAGAAAGAAAGAAAGAAAGAGAAAGAGACTGACCGAAGGGAAAAAAAAAACCCCTCTCAGACATACACACACGCACAACCATCACTACAAAGAAAAATCCCACCACCGAACCAACAATTTCCCTCACACACACACACACACACACACACATCTCTCCCCCCAAAACTAGCCCCCATCCACATCTCAAATCCTCAAACAAAACAACTAACTTCACACATCTCGCTTCAGCCCCAAAAGGCAGGCAGGCAAGCAGTAACAACACCACACCCAGCCTCCTAACTACTAACTACTACCACACCACTGTCTCAGATCCAACCTTATTAACCACCACTATGTCCATCCCTTTCTCTTCCAAGTTACACCTATCCTCCCCTAGCGTGTAGCACCATCCAACCCAACCCACCCACTTCCCCCCCTCCCTTCCCTTCCCTTGCCCCCAACTTCTTTCTCCATCGTTCGAAGGACTCCTGACGATCCCTGGTGTCTAGACTCGAGACTAGAGACCATAGGTCGTAGCCCAGCCCTTTTCCTTTCGCTGTTACTGTGGGTGGTGGGGGTCGTGGTGCTGGTCTAGTTTAGTTTTACTTTTAGTTTAGTTTTCTACTTAAGTCTACTGTTTTAGTTTTGTACCGAGTCAGTACTAAAACTAAACCAATTTTTGACTTGAATGGGAGGGAATCGGGGGTTGGTTTCCTTGATTGTTTGTTGATGCGTATCGTATCCCGTATGCGTGTATTTATTGTATGGGTTGGTATTTAGCTTCTATCTATATCTACTTCTATTTCTATACTCTCTATACATAGGTCGACTATATATATGATGCTACCTTACTTGTTATCTAGTAATAAAATGTAGGGATACCAATTATACTACTACTATACAGGTAGAACACCTCTTGTACACATTTCATGATATTCAATTGGACTTATTGCACATCTAACAGCATATATACTTGCTATACTGCATGCTTAGAGTACTTGGAAAGGGTCAAAAAGGCTCTACAAGGAGAGCCATGTACTAAATACTACTACACAGCACATCCATAACAGCATTAATGGCTCATTTCATGCTTCGATCATAGTATAGACAAATCCTGCCCCGCCCCCCCGTAGTGAGTACCGATATAAGTAAGTAGTAGCAGTAGTAATAATATCTGAAGTATCGAACATCCAATCCCAACGCCATCTTATCAAATACATGAATGGGAAGTTGGAATCAAAGGGAACAAAAAATAAAAAACAATATAGAGAAAGATAACAAGCAAGGCACAATCATCCGTAAAACTACATGTTCCTTTCTGCTCTGCTCTGCTCTCCTCCCCACCCAACAACAAGCTCCGAAAGAGGTAGTAGGTAGGTAAGTAAGTAAGGTCTAGATCACTCACTCACTTATTCACTCATCCTCCTTAAGATCCATATCATCATCACCACCATCGTCATTGAACAATCCATCATCATCGTCTTCGCCCCCATCGCCCCCAGTTGTGGCCCCTTCGCCCCCTCCTCCAGCCACCGCCGCCCCATTATCCTCATCCTCATCCTCATCTTCATCATCATCAGCCACTCGTCGACTGACCTTGGCCCGACGACGCTGCACCACATCCTGCTCTTCTTCTTCCTCGTCATCATTCGCCCCAGTATCACGCATCGCCTGATCCTCATCCCCGCCCTCCTCCTCGTCATCCGAATCCACCACCATTTCACTACTCTTGTACTTGCTCTGCTGCGCCTTACTACCAGACCGACGTTCCAGACGCCGGCGCTTCTTCGGCGCCGCCGCCGCTTCGCCATCGGAGTCCGGTTCCGAGCTCCTCTCCCTGGAAGGAGAATCGCCTCCATCATTGATGAAGTCGTCCTCATTGCGCTTCTTCTTGCGCTTAGTAGACGTCGTCCTCTTCTTGCGCTTAACCTTAGCACCCGTCTCCGACTCAGTGGTAAGTTCCGCTTCTTCACGCGCACGCTCTTCTTCCGCGCGCTGCTCCGCCAATCGCTGCGCTTCCTCGATCATGCGCTGCCGCTCCTCCGCTACGCGCTGTTTGCGCTCGCGCTCTGCTTCCTGTGCCTTGCGCACTTCTTCTTCGCGCTGGCGCTTTTCGGCTTCACGCGCCTCGCGCGCTTGTTGCAGCTTCGCGGCGTTCTTCTCTTCGTATTCCTTTTGGCTTTGGAGCGCGCGCTCGAGTTGCTTCAGGATGGTGCGGCCCATGTTGGCGCGCTGTTCTAGGGCGCTGGATGGGTACGGTGGGTTCTTGGCTTGAGCTACGCGGTTGAAGGTCTCCACGGCTTGTTGGAGGCCTTCAGCGGCGTCTTGGACATCTTGGACCGTCTTTTGCGTTTCCGGGAGGCCGTAGGTGAGGGAGGCGATTTGGTTCTGGACGAAGGCGACGTTGAATTCGAGGTGGACTTGGCCCGGTGCGACGGAGTGGGCGCGCTGCGCGTAGTCGAGGGCGGTTTTCATGGCCTGCAGGTTCATCTCTTGCTTGCCCTTGGCAAGCCAGACGCGGCCGAGGCAGGCGAGGATTTGTGCGTCGCGGGCGCGGTCTTTGGATAGTGCGGCTTCATAGTGCTCGATCGATCGGGTGTATTGGCGGAGCTCGGCGTAGACGTGGCCGAGGTTGAGGTAGACGCTGGCGTCGCGTAATGTGTCACGGATCTTGGAGAAGATGTGCACGGCGGAGGCGTGGTCCTTTTTGTCATCGACAAGGGCGATGGCGATACCTTGGGCGGCGTATGCGTTGCGAGGGTCGAGTTGGAGGGCCTTGTCGAAGAATTCGACGGCTCGCTCGTACATCTTGCGCCGCTTTTCTTTATCCTGGTCGCTGTCGCGGCGCATGTCGCGCGCTGTGGACAGGTGGATGTTACCCATGCCCGTCAGGGAGTATCGGTCGTGCTTGTCGTAGTATTGCAGGGTGTGTTTGTAGTGGCGCTGTTCGTGGTCCTCGGCCAGGTTGGCTGCCCGCTTCTTGGACTTGCTGAGGTACCAGCCGAACAGGGCGCGCACTTCCAGGTTGGTCGAGTCGGCTTCGTAGAGCTTGGCCATCTTCTTCGGGCCCTCGTCTGTGGGGCTCTGGCGCAGGGCGATGTACGTCAAGCGCGCATTGGCTTCGGTGTAGTCAGCGTGACGTTCCAGGAGACCCTGGTACACCTTCTTGGCTTCTTCCGGCATGTCGGCTGCCTCATAGGTCCGGCCCAGGTTGAAGCTGATGGTGGTGACGAGCGCGTCGGTGTCGAGCTCGCTTTCATTTTCCTTGGATCGGACGCAGGCATCCAGCGCTGCTTGGAACATGGTCCGGGCCCTTTCGATCTTCTCAGCTTGATACAGGAAGCATCCCATGTTGTTAAGGAGTTGCGGGGGAAGGTGGACGCGGAGAGCTGCCTTGACCTGCTCTTCATCTTCGACGCCTTCGGGGCGCTCCTCCTCTGCGACCTCTGCGAGCTGCATCTCCTCCAGCTGGGTGAGACACTGCATGCTCTTCTCGGGAGCGCTCTGCTCGTACAGCCGGGCCAGGTACACCAAGACGGATTCGTCGGGCGAGATCTTCTTGGTCTCGTCCTTCCAGAGGGCGCGAACCGATTCCAGAAGGTTGATGGCCTTCTTGATCTCAGCCGACTTGTCTTCCTTGCTGCCGCTTCTCTGCGCAGCGAAGACCTCCTCCGCATGGAGCGCGCCGAGCAGAACCATGCATTCGGCATTCTTCGTCTGCTGAATGATCTTTTCGAGGCGGAACTTGGCTCCGTCAAAGTCCTTGTTAGACACTTGCATCTGTACCGTGCCGAACTTGGCCGGGAGGTATCCCTTCTCACCACCGCCACGAGCCTGGTCGGAGCGGTTGTAATACTCCGCAGCGCGCGTCAGGTCGCCTTCATAGTGGGACTTCCGACCAAGGAGATACCAGCCATCGCTGGCAATCTGCATGACATCGGTGTGTTCGATGGCCTTACGGGCCAGGGTCTCGACGGTGGAGTAAGCCTTCCGGAGGAGGAAGTACCCGCCAAACAGAGAACAAGTCATGGGGTATTCCTTGTCCAATTTGAACGCCTTCTGCGTGTACTGAGTCATTGCTACCTTGTACAATGAACCGAAGGCCGGGTCTGTCGTGGCATGTCGTGAACTGTCGTAGAGATAGTATACTGCGAGGAGAATATTGGCGACCTTGGAGTCAGGGTTCTGTTTCGCAACAAAAAGTCAAGCGGTTAGTAAACAAGAAACTGGTACTAGTAGAATCTGTGTGGAACCCACCAACGCCAGAGCTCGCTCCCAAGCAACCTTGGCCTGCTCTTTGAAGCCCAACTGCCACAAGCAACTGCCGATACCAATCCGCGGGTCGGGATCTGTCAGACTGGGCATCTTCATCAGAACCTTCTGGTAGCCTTCCAGGGCCTCGGCGTATCGGCCAAGCAAGTATTGCGTTCTCGCGCGCCCAAGGATGGCCATGACATTCCGACCACCAAAAGCCTTGGACGACTCATCGAAGCACTTGAGCGCCTGCCGCAGCGATTCTACCCTCTCAGATGTGTCAACGGTGCCCGGGCGAACAGGACGGGGTGGATGTAGCGAGGCGCGCAGCAGCGACAGGACACCTCGCGCCAGGAACAGAGGGGGGAACGCCGGATTCAGTCGTGAAGCCTCGTTCAAAGTAGACGTCGCAAGTTGGAGATAATGATCCTTCGTCTTCGCCTCGGTGTACAATTCTCCCTCGGGGGCAACGCGGGGGGCATTCCGACTCTTCAGCATCAACAGCCAGCAAACCCATCCCAGCAGGCCGAGTTTCTCTTTCGTAGCTCCATGAGCGACCGACGCGAGACCTTTGTTTAAGATGTCGATGGCATGATCGAGTTGCTTCTGCTTGGCGTATGCCAGCGCGATCGTGACCCAAAAGTTCTTAGCGGCCTTTTCGTTCTCCAACAATGTGCAGAGCTCGGTTGGGTCATCTGGAAGAATCTCTAGGCTGACCTCGACTTCACTGTCGAGGGTGGACGCGGGAATGTCGATGGCGGAGGGAATGTCAGAGAAACGGAGATTGGGCAACGGGTTGGCCGCTGAAAGAGAATCGCCATTCGTGCCATTGGCGTGGCCATTCTGAAGGGACGCCATGGCGTGTGCGGGCACTGCTTTGAGCAATGTGTTGTGTTGTAGATGGGGCAATGGGAAGGATTGCGACTGTTTCGGAGAGGTGAAAGGAGCTTGGCTCGTAGTTCAGCTCAACTCATGATCGGGATGAAGCCAAACTAGAGTGGGGGGTAAAAAGACGCGGTTGAAAGAAGTGTCTTCTTGCCGGGTGACTAGCAAGAAGCGCGCTCCTGAAACTGTGGCAGTCAGAGGACAAAGCCTGTGGTTGCAGCAGATTGAGATCGATGCTTTCTGTAGCGCTCCGGAGGTTTGGCATGAGAGACAGAGGGAGAGAGAGGCTGGCCGGGCCGAGTTTACACCGCCACCGCCCGCCAGCTGTGGCTTGTCATTCACTCACTGGCACTCTCCGTATGTTTGTGTTTACACAGTGCCAAATTATTTTCAAATCATTAGAATATGGTGGAGAATTAATATTATAGCTATAGATGGTATGCAGAGGCCATCATACGCTGTATTGAAATTTTGTCAATAATTAGTGTTTCACGTAATGCACCTGCTCGGTGCTATATATGGATTACACTAGAAAGCTATATCGATATCGTAGAAGAAGAAATCAAAAACTGCCCCATGACCACGTCCAAAGCAATATAGTGGAGGAGAGAGGCATCTATCCAAGTGAGACCCATCACGCCAGTAACTGAAAAATAGTCATAATAATACTCTAAGCGCATCTGCTCATGTCATGCAACGGGTTGGTTAGAGTGTCGGTCATAGCACATAACGGCAACATCGATCCACGGCCAAGAAGGCATTTTCCACATTAGAATCCCAGGAGCTTGGGCAATTTACAGAGGAAAACCGCGCCTAGAAGCACCATGAATATCCGGCCAACCTCGGTCCAGTGTCCCAACCGCACATGTGCCTCAGCATACCCTGCAGCCGCGGCAGTCTTCCGGTCCTCGAATCCATGCCCAACCTCGATAGACCCAGCCAGCTCGGACGGGAACCTCCCTGTCTCGTAGTACTCCTCAAGCAACTGATCCTTCTCGGTCCAACGCTCGCGGAGCCACGAGTCAAACTCTTGCTGGTCATCCAGAGGGATCTCGGACACGGCAAAACGTCTCCAATGCATATTGACCGAAGTGGGCGGTCGCCCCTGCAGATACGTCGACCGAAGGGTAAAGTACTTGTCAGGTAGATTACCCTTTCTGTTGAGGAAAGTGGTTAGTGGAATGCTCATTCGCTTGCAAGCAAGCGCATCGAGTACTTACGGAGGTCCTTCGTAGGCTACGGTGCAGTCATAGACCCACTCCACTGTCCCGCGCAGCTGCTGTAGACAGAAAAATAAACCAGTGGAGCGGGGAATCAGCTCATGCTTCAAAGGGGAGAGTCCCTGCTTTGCGGCATACTCTGCACTCCGCCGCCTGGTGTTGATGGATAGGTTCGTCCCCTCAGGAAAGATCAGAAGCCACATGGGGTCATATTGCGGGGACCCTGACTGCGATCCCGTATGCTGAGTCTTCAGCTTCTCCAATCGATGTTGCAGACGGGGCTTGTCGGACAACCATTTGCGAGCCATGAAAATAAAGCCGTAAAAGGTCATACCCTGGCCGATAATAGGAATGTACTTCAAGGATTCCTTAAGGATGATGAAGATGCGGCCGTGCATCGTATTCGTGTATGCCACCCACCACAGATAGATCCAATCAGTATACACCTGGTGATTGGCTATGAGGACCAATCGCTCTGGGAATTGGGTCTTTAAGCGCCCATCCTCTGCGACGTGGACCTGACCCCGTACACTCTTGTCACCGCTGACTCGCACAAAGGTAGGACAGCCCCATTGAGTGAGAGCCGTGATGACCAAGCCAAAGGACTGCTTTGTGTATGCCATATAGGAATAATACCAATCCTTGTTTATCACGTATAGAGGGGAGCCGATGACCTGGGTCGCTAGGATGGCGACGCAGCAGCAGTTGAACCATGTGGCCAGGAGCAAAGAGCGGAGAAGCTGCATCGCAATGCCATGCTTCAAACGGGGTTCCTCATCTTGACTGTCGGAAGGCTGCTTCTTCGGAGCGGCTGTGTGATTCAGTTGAGGGTCATGCTTTCGTTGTCGAACCTCGGAGGTATCCATGATGAGAATCAGTTGTTGGCGACGAGGCGTTACGAAGGGACTTGCAGGCCAACTATATAAGGGAGGATAAAGTTCTAGAGATAATGGAACTGGATCGGGCACTGATTAGCTTTCCCAGCCTTGAATCACGCGAGCAACCAGATGCAGCACACTGTACCAGGAAAAGCGGTGTCTGCCGGAAGGCCAGCAGTGTTTGTTGTAAGATCAAGAGGGATCGGAGGACAAAGGGACTAACGGAAGCCGGACCTATACCGGGGGAGTAATGATAATGTGGGAGATGTAAAAATAAAGTAGATTCAAGCCATGTTTTGGGGGAAGAATACTTGAGAGGGAGAGAGAGAGAGAAAGGAAAGACGGGAGAGAAGTTTGGTTCCTGTCTCGAGGGAGCAGGAAGCTTGAGCCGGAGCACAGCTCTCAAGTGTCTCAATAGTGTGTGGGCGCATGATCAATGATCTCCAGTCAAAAACCACTACGTCAGTTGGCCCGGCCCTCCCCTCAAGGCGGTCAGCGGAGATCCGGGGGGTCTCGATCGGCATCACGCTTGCAGGACTCTTTTCGACGCTTCGGAGATAGATGAAATTTCTCCACTGTGCATGATTTTCATTTTCTTCCTATATATGTTTCTGTTTTATGGACCAGAAGAATCTTACAGAAATTGGGAGAATATAGATGCGGATGTCTACACCTCCCAACTAAACCTGCATGTCGGGTCCCGCGCAACTTTCTCTCATATGCTACTTTGGAACAATGAATCAGACCTAGATTGATAATGTGAGCGCTCTAGTCATATCTTAGAAACAAGTCTCGAAGTGAGCTGATATCATTCTTCTAGAAGAGCGTGCATGGTCTTTTTCGATCTCATCAGCTACTAAAAAATGTATTTTGCGAGTATGCGACCACGGCTTGCTCATGTCGGGCCTCCGGTTCGGATGCTTTGGTCACGGAACTTTTCCTCCTCCTCACGACGTTACGAGATTAGAGATGTTGCAACTCTACCAAAACGACTGATACCAAAATACCAAGGTGTGCGTCAACGCAGTGTCGTCTGCGAAATATCTTCAAGCTCTTCCTGGTATGCTGACCTGCTTGTGCGCCCCGAGCAGAATCCCAAGAGGGCGATCTCCTTTCCCTCCAATGGCCAGCCCCCCCGCGGAATATCTTCGTCGTGAAGAAAGACTATTCTCCGGCCATCACTGCCTCTCTAATTGAATTTGCTAAGTACGGAGTCCCAAAATCGGCTGACCGAGAAGTCATGGATGCTAACCCCTCACCGGCAATGCAGTCATGCGACATCTACCTACCCATCGGCCTCGATCATTCTAGAACCCAGTGTCGCAGAGGAAATACACTTGTCACTTCAGTCGCCTGTTTACACCGCCCCTCTCGACCAACTACGACCGGCATTGCACGATAAGGTGGATCTCACCGTTACTCTCGGGGGAGATGGTACAATCCTGCATGCCTCGTCCTTGTTTGCCACGTGCTACAACGTCCCGCCGGTGCTGTCATTTAGCATGGGAACATTGGGTTTCTTGAGCGAATGGAAATTTGCCGAATACAAGCGCGCATTCCGCGAGGTATACATGTCAGGAGCCGGCGTTGGGGATCGCGCGACGGTGCTGGGAGACTCCCGGCCAGCCTCAGCCGACGAAGCACTGGATCTGGAAGCGAATCCTACTGGATGGTCCTCGGTACGGGGGAAGTCGATGGGCTTAACGCGCGGCGCCCGAATCTTGATGCGCAACCGACTGAAGGTTGGGCTCTTTACGGCAGACGGCAAGCCAGTCCAACGGGAATCCACATCAGCGGCCATGCCAAACGTCTTGAACAACCAGGGAGTATACGTTATGAACGAGGTGCTCTTGCATCGAGGCAAAGAGCCACATTTGGCGGTGCTGGATGTCTATGTTGGGGGCCGGTTTCTGACGGAAGCCGTGGCCGACGGAATCATTATCTCGACACCGACGGGTAGCACAGCATACAGTCTGAGCAGTGGAGGCAGTATTGTGCATCCACTCGTGCCCGCGGTTCTACTAACACCGATCTGTGCGCGGAGTCTAAGCTTCCGGCCCTTGGTGCTGCCATCCAGTACTCCGATTACTCTCCGACTGAGCGAGAAGAACCGGAGTCGCGAGTTGGAGGTCAGCATTGACGGGGTGAACTTAGGGCAAGGGTTGACCGCGGGAATGGAGGCAAGAGTATGGGACGAAGAGATGCGACATGGCAAGAATGAATGGCAAGGAGGCGTGCCATGCGTTATGCGAAGAATCACCGGTGGGGAAGCACACGATGGATGGGTTGGAGGCTTGAATGGGTTGCTGAAATTTAACCATCCATTTGGTGAGGAACGCTGATTCAAGTACTCACTATGATTGACTACACACCACATATGCTTGTACAAACCAGCGAAGTGTATGGGTGGCCTGGAAGAGGAGGGTTAGGAGATAAGCATGTAGCATAGTTAATGACCAAAATCTGTATGAATAGACAATTATTCCACAATGCCTTTTTAGTAAACGAGGTGATGCATGAAAGAAGCCTTAGTTCCATCTGCACATGCAGCAGCACCACAATTGACATGGACTGTTGCTGAAGCGAGCTGCTGGTCTGATCCAATCAATTCCAGTGCAGTTGGGCTTGACCTGAAAAAAGGGGCGGGAAATCAGGGCCGCTGGTGGGCCTCCCTTTCTTTGCGACCCTCTCTCTCACTCGCTCTCTCTCCGTCTTCTTTCTCGCTGTTGGAGACTCGAGACCACCGACCCGTGGGTCCCTCGGTCTCTCTATCCTCACTGGTGGCTGTTACTTGACCAGGATTCTATATGCAGGGTATGTGCCCGTGTGTGGCTTTGTTGGGTGAGGATTAGGATTAAGATTTCATGCTTACCCATTTGAATTTGATTTGGGACCGCAAGGAGACGCTGAGGAGCCCTGAATAGCTTCAAAGACTAGGAGAATTTAACGATTAGCATGGCTTGTCGGGGCCATCCGCGCGGATGATGTAATTCGGTCCTGGCCATTAATCAATCTGATTCGAACCGACAAGCAACTGCAATCCAAGTGGAGTGGGCTCTGGCGTACGCTTTTTCTGGCTCCCCTTAATCTGGGTCCCGTTGGCCAAGTTTCTATCTCCGATTTGACGCATGCATAGCATAGTAGTTAGTGATTTAGAGGGACAATCAAGGAAGTGACCATCAATCAATCAATCAATATATAGGGATTGCGACAGTAAGGATGCATCCTCCTCATTGCCTGAGGGGGGTCATTGAAACTACCTACCATTCATCGCCCAATTGGACTCTTTCTAGGGCTAGACTTGATAGTACTATGATGACCATCCATTCCATTGGATAGGAACTACTACTCGATTAATCGCTTCTCGGAGTTGCACTCGCAGTGAAATGCGTAAGGGCGCTTCTTTTACTAGGATGGAGAGGTTAATTGTGCATCATCACAATCAGGGGAGAGAAGAGCCCTGGCTGTTTGCTGCTTCGGATTTAGCTTTGTATATGAAACCACCCAAGACATGCCCACGACAATCCATTATGATCAAAGTCAAGGACCCATCGATCGTTGTTTGGTGACCCTCTCCTACTCTGTTTGTGGTCAACCAACAGGAATATTTGAAGTAGTGTATCCCAGGGGGGGCCGAAGACAGTATTTACTTCTACCAAAATAGCGATTGTCAATTAGTTTATCTTTGCTGGGTTACTTTGTAAAGTAGTCAATTCCTCTGCTTCCTTGTCTTGTTCTTTGCTTTTCCTCCTTTCCCCTCCTTCCCCCCAACTTCATTCTATCTTCCGGGGCTTTTTCAGTGATCTGCTTCACAGGGTTGAAGAGGAAGCCCATTACCATCCCTCCAAAGAGATAATAATAATATTCTTGAGGAGAGTTAGAGCCGTGCGCCCCTTGGAGCCGCGGGTGGTGAAACCTCGAGTGCCTTTTGTTCAACTCAACGGCCGGCCTTCCCTTTTTGCCGCCTCCTGTTGGTGCTCCTTCTAACTTCCTACTTACTCCCTCCCTCTTCACAACCCTCTTCTCTCCCTCTTCCTTATCCTCTTCCCCCCTCTTCACGTCTTTCATCCTCTTTCCTCCTCCTCATCTCTGTCTTCTCGTTACTCCCCGTGGTTGTATCGTGACTCTCGTTTATTGTTTGCACACCCGCCACCTCCTTTTCATCTGAACCCCAGCACGCCTCGGGTACCTCCCTCTGCCATCGCCTGCATCTCTCCTGCATTGTGTACTTGGCCGCCTTGGTTGGTAACCGCTGGTCTCACCGCGTCTGGATATTGGGGTTGTCACCTTCGAGACGTGCAGTTCACGCTCGGAGCTTCCTCGCGGGTGCGAGGCTTCTTTTCGGCTTGAAGATAGGCTTACAGTTACCCCTCAAGGTATGTTTAGATGTTCAATTAGCTCTGGTCGCTTTCCTTGTTCCACTTCTATCATCCCGCCGCCTATGGAGTAGGTGGTGGAATATAGTTCCCTTGGGGAAGAAGAGGCTCTACCGCATCCACGGGTCACCAGATTGACAGACCCAGCCTTGCACATGCCACAGTTCTCATGCTGACTGGCCTGCAGTGAACTGCACCTGGAGATTAATCTGGGTGTGTTGTCGGGACCGCCCTCCCCTTCACATTGTTTGCTCCGTGGATTTCACGGTTGCCCCCCCCCCCCTCATCCCTCATTCCCCCCTGAGGAACCCCCCTTCCCCTCGGGAGTTCCGCGTCTCGGTTTCCACTCCGGCCCAGCTTAATGGCCTCTTATGAAAAGTGAGCCAGACTTCATTTCCTTGTCCCCCTCTTTCCTACCTATCCACCCACCCCCTTTGGCCCTTCAGCCCCGATTCACTCACAGGTTCTCGCCTGTGATCAATTCCGGGCGCTGCTGACGCGCCCGCAGGATGTATTCCCCAGACCAATTCATGAATCCGGGGCCTGCCCCCCGGCCCCCAGCCGACCGCCCACAACTCAACCTGCCTACCAACCCCTCCAACAACGTGGCTACCTCCTTCAGCCAGATGAGTCTGAATTCCCCGAGTACCCCCGGTCCGGCCAACCTTTCGCTGTTCCCCAACACCAGCACCCCGTCGCTCACGCGCACCAAGACCGATCAGTCGGGCGGAGGAGGCGTCACCGTTATCAAGGAGGGATACGTTCGTTGCAAGGAGGACAAATTTCTGGCGACGTGGAATCAACGATACTTGATCTTGCGCGAATTCCGTCTCGACTTTCTCAAGAATGAGACGGGGAAGATCGTGCTTTCCATTCCGCTGACGGCGGTCACAGGCGTCTCGAGATCGGAGGATACTCGCATGGCTTTCGAGATCATTCGTCTCGCCAACCCCAAGGACGCGAATTCAAAAACCGCCGTAATCACCCGCGATGTGCCCACCAAGAGCATCACTTGCGAAGTTAAGAGCGATGACGAAATTTACGACTGGATCGACAAGATCTACGAGCGCTGCCCTGGTATGGGAGGGGTAAGCAACCCCACGAACTTCAGCCATCGTGTTCACGTCGGATTCGATCCGCGCACCGGCGCCTTCGTGGGCTTGCCGCCAGAGTGGGAGAAGCTCCTGACCGCGTCCGCAATCACCAAGGAGGATTACAAGAAGAACCCCCAGGCCGTCATTGAGGTGCTGGAATTCTACTCGGACATTAAGATGCGCGAGCAGAACCCTCAGTACTACGCTGGGCTTTCCTCGCCGGCGAACCAGCAGGCGAAGCCCTTCAGCGGCGGCGGGTCCGTGGGCAACTCAATTGCACCCCCAAGACCCCCGCCGCCTGCTCCCGCACAGCGTTTGGACAGCGGTGGCCAGTCGTACTCCAGCCAGTCCCCTGTTTCGTCTCCTTCACAGTCCAAGTCGGATTCCGATCGTGCTTTGGAACAACAGCAACAATTGGAGCGGATGAACGAGTTGGCGGATAAGGAGCGTCGCCGTATGGAAGAGGATCGTCGCGCACGTCAGCGGGAAGAGGAGCAGAACCGGCTCGACCAAGAAGCATACAATGCCTCTTTGCCCAAGACTCGCGTCCCCTTGGCCAAGCAAGAGCTCGGGGGCTACGGCCAGTCCTCCGATGATCGTTACAAGCCCAGCCGCCCCGCCCCGCAGGCCCCTGGCTCCTCTCGCCAGGAGCCTCCGCGCCAGCTGACAGCTCAGCGCCCTGCCCCATCCGCTCCTACCGCCGGACAGCGGCCTGGAGACTACGCCAATGGCTCTGCCAGGGCTGAGCAATCCTCTCCGGGCTCCAGACACCCGGCTCAGGGACAGTCTCCTGCACGGGCTCAGAACAATGGCGTCAAAGCGCAGCCGGCCCAGGGCCCCCCTCCCAGCAAGTTGCCTGCTCCGGTTCAGCCTGTGAAGCCCCTGAACATCGCGAACAAGCAGACCGCGAAGACAAACGTCCCCGATGGAGTCCGCCAAGCCGAGGCTGCCCTGAGCAAGAAGGCAGAGCCCCGCCAGAGAGAAGTGCGCATGTCGAACATGAGCGAGAACGAGGTCATGGATCGCCTGCGTTCTGTCGTCTCCAAGGACAACCCGAACGAGTCTTACAGCAAGCAGCGGAAAATTGGACAGGGTGCCTCCGGATCCGTGTATGTGGCACGCGTTAAGGAGCATGCTACATCCGGCGTTGCGCGGGAGCTTTACCGGCAGTACGGTCCCCGTACCCAGGTGGCTATTAAGCAGATGGATTTGCGTAGTCAGCCTCGGAAAGAACTCATTGTCAACGAGATCATTGTCATGAAAGACAGCCAGCATGCGAACATTGTCAACTTCCTTGACTCGTTCCTGCAGGAGCAGAGCAACGAGTTGTGGGTTGTCATGGAGTTCATGGAAGGTGGTGCTCTCACGGATGTCATTGACAACAACCCGGTGATCCAGGAAGATCAAATTGCCACAATTTGTGCAGAGGTGCGTGAATAAACATCAACCATAACCGGAAATTTGATACTAACTATGGGAACCGCGAGCAGACCTGCAAGGGATTGGCCCATCTGCACAGCCAGAACATTATCCACCGTGATATCAAGAGTGATAACGTGCTTCTTGACCGGGCTGGTCATGTCAAGATTAGTGAGTAACCCTTCCAGTTCTCTGATGACCATGGGGGATCGAAGCTGACCACTTCTTAGCCGATTTCGGATTCTGTGCTAAGCTTACCGAGTCGAAGAGTAAGCGCGCCACAATGGTGGGTACTCCATACTGGATGGCGCCCGAGGTGGTTAAGCAGAAGGAGTATGGCCCCAAGGTGGACTGCTGGTCATTGGGTATCATGGCCATCGAAATGATCGAATCAGAGCCCCCTTACCTCAATGAGGAGCCGCTCAAGGCGTTGTACCTCATCGCCACCAACGGCACCCCTCGTCTCAAGAAGCCAGAGAAGCTCAGCAAGGAGCTCAAGTCGTTCTTGAGTGTATGTCTCTGTGTCGATGTGCGCAGCCGCGCTACCGCCGATGAATTGTTGGCCCATGATTTCCTCAAGTTGGGCTGCAGCCTCGCGAGCCTGGCGGAGCTGCTCCGTTGGAAGAAGAACAGCGGACAGTGATAAACTGTGGAGAGGAGAATGTGCAATGGCGATGTTGGTAGCCACATGGTCGCTGCCGGTTGCCTTGTTCCTCTTATAATTTACACCAGATCTTGTTTTCACGCACATATGGGTCACATTTACGCGCCTCCGGTTGATTTTTGCTGCCCCCTAACGACCTGCATTGCAACTCGATTTCTACTTGTGATATCCGCATTGCACAGCTCTGTCGTCTGCAGACTCGGCATAGGTAATTTGGCGTTCTTTCTTGGAGTCGATTCCCCTTTGTGATTCCTCTTACATTCGCAACTAATCTGGTTATCCCACCCTTCCCGCTGTGCGGTTCCTTGATGCTCCGAACCATGCCTGTGAGAGCACTTGATGTATGCGTGCAGCTGATCTTTGGCTGCATCTCTGAGACAAAGGAATGCAAAAAGAAGAGAGATCCGAAGTATGATGCACAAAAACTGTGTCTCCAAGTACTGAAGATCGATGATGAGCTGAAATGCTCTGGTAAATGAACATGCACCAAAAACCTGTTTTGTTACCCTCATGTACCCGGTCATGTTTGTTTCAATTGACGAGTCCATGATGGAATACTTGCATTGTGAGCAGCTATTTAGCAGCTACGTCTGAATGGTATAAAAAAGGAAGAGAAGAAAAGATAGGAGGGAAGACAAAATATCGATGGTCGACTGATGCAGCTAAAAAGAAGCGAGCTAGAGGACGGTACTTGGGAACCAGGGGACTTAGTAAAAAAGAGGATACTATATTTCTTTCTGTGATCATAATAACTACCAGCGGCCCACGGGTCAATGATAATAGTACAGTTGAATGGAACACGGAGCATGATAGCGTACAATCATAGGTATAGTAGAAGACCAGAAAGGCAGAAAAGGAAAAACAAAAAAAAGGAAAAGAGCTATTCATAAAAAATCATCGGCACCAGCAAGCACCACATCCAAGAAGGGCAACATGTGCAACGTAAATAACCAACCACAACCACAATCATACCCACCTACCATTACTTGCATCAGGCCTACATCCACGCATACATACACACATACCAGCCATGATATAGAAGAAAAAGAAAAAGCGGGAACAAAACCACAAGAAACGGCATCACAACTCCTCGTGAATGGGCACTTCCGTACACAAATCCCCGAACCTCACCCCCTTGAAAATCGACTCCACATCAACATCTTCACCAGATGGCTCGTAGCCCGCTTGCGTGAGCTGACTGATCCACCGGTGTCGAGTCTCCTCGGAGAGATCTTCCCAGATATGGATACCCGAATCGGCCTCAGAGGAAGATGATGAAGATGGATCAGTCGAGTCAATCCGGAGGGTATTCGTCTCCGGATTGCAGTTTATCAGGAGGGATTGACGCCCCTGCTGCTGCTGCTGCTGCTGCTGCTGCTGCTGCTGCTGGAGATCATCCGAGGAGAGTAGGATATCGTTCAGTGAATGGATTTGGGCGGGGTATTCTACTTCTGGGGGGATGGGAATAGAACTGGTAGTAGGGATAGATGGAGAAGCAGACGGAGAAGGAGTAAAAGGTTCATAAGGGATGGCGACAGCATCGCGGATACTAGGCGGTAACCAGTCCTTCGCGCCGAGGTAAGGAGGCATGGCGCCACGGATCTCGGTGAAGGCCTGGAGGATGAAGCAGACGGTGAGGATGGAGAGGATGGCAGCGAAGCTGGAGGTGAGGTTTGTCCAGATTTCGGAGTCGCCGGGCATGGAGAGGACGTAGCGCGGGGAGCGGCTTGTCGGGGGACAGGGGGATAAGGGGAGGGTATGGACGACGACGGTGTTGCCCATGCTGACGGAGGCGAGTTTGATGTATTGTGGGGGGGTTTCGGGGGAGACAGGGAGAGATGGGGTGTGGAAGCGGGAGAAGCAGAGCTTGGTCATGGAGAAGGGGTGGACATCGCGGAGGGAGGTGTAGGTTTGGAAATGGTTGTAGCGGTTTGTGGAGGGGTTGAATTCGAGGGTGAGGAGCTCGATGGATTGGTCGCTGCCGGAGATGGCGATGACGGCTTGTTGTTGGTTTGTGGTGGGGTCTGGGCTAAGGAGGCAGGTGTCGAGACCGAGGCCGATCTTGATGGTTTTGCGGAGCTTCTTGCGGCGGAGGATGGATGCTTTGGCGCCTTTGGTGGTTGGTTCTTTGGTGGTGGTGGTGGTGGTGGCTATGGCGGAGGTGATGATGGCGGGGCGGAGGTCCAGGAGGACGAGCTCACAGCCCTTGCGGTCTGGGGCGTTTTGGAGGAGGAGAAGGCTGGTTGAGGAGAGGAAGCGGAGGGCGCGGAACTTGGGGCGCATCCGGGGGGAGCCCTTGTCGGGGGTGGGGGTGGTGTAGACGCATTGTACGTCGGGGGAGGCGTTGGAGCGCGTGTCGGCGGAGATGGTGCAGATGCAGATGTCGACGCCGTTGGTGTAGGCGACGCGGAATTGGCCCTTGTTGTCGGGGAGGGGGGTGAGATCGACGTCCTCGGCTTCCTCGTCGCTGTTGAGACGAATGCGTCCGATCACGTCGGATGGACTGGGGGTGGGGGTTGCGCTGAAGAAGACGATCTCGCCGGCCGGGGCGAGACCGGTAGCGATGGCAGCGACACGCGGGGAGGTCGAGTCGGATTGCCAGGGGGAGAGGCGCAGGGTGCGCTGGTAGGTGTCGGGAGAGGCGGCGGAGGAGGGGCCTTTCACGGTGCGAAATAGTGATGTTCGTGAAAGCGCGGTGGTTTGTCCATTGTTCGTTGTCTTCTCGTTTTCCTTGTTGTTGTCCTTCTCTTTCCGGGTGGGATGATCAATGCGAAAGGAACGCAGATGCTGGTTATTGCCGCGCTTCTGCTCCGCCACGGAGCTGTTGATGCCGGCGAGGGCGACGATGGCTTCGTCGTCAGCTTGGACGGCGGCGAGAGAAGTGACTGAGTCCTCATCGCGCGACAAGTTGATGTCGACAACTTCGGAGATTTCGGAGCGCTTGGAGGTATTCAAGAGGGCCTGGGGAATTGACGCGTTAGCATGGAGCTGCAGAAGTATACTTTATATCAAGAGAAACTTGCGATTTTGTTGCCGACACCACTACGGCCTTCACCACCTCCTCCACCGACCAGTAGCAAGCCGTGATGACGCGGGTCGAAGTCGGCGGCGAAGAGCGGGCATGAGAGAGTCAGTTTGGCCGAGGGAATGGAGGGAGCCATGTTGGGCGGGTGGGATCCCGGGGGATGGATCGAGTTCAATCCCCGAAAGATGTAATTATTATCTAAATGGCACGGGAAAGAGATAGGTTGTAGGAGGGGGAGAGTTGCAGAAGGAGAAGAGAAGGAGAGAAGAAGCGAAGAAGAAGCCAGAATGACGAAGCGGAGAGAGAGCATGTCGATCTCTTGGCGATCGGCCGAGGCTCGAATCGATCCCCATCGTTACTTTTTTACTGCCAGCAACTTTATTCTAGATAGATTTTTTTATTCTTCATGCAATCAATGAATTGAATATGGTCTAGGGGCCATTCTTCAGCCCATCTAAATAGACAGCGTTCTTTTGATTTAAATTAGACAAATTCTCTCTCCATCTACTCAACCTCCTGGCCAGTGAACTCGGGCAGGCGCTTGCGCACATCCTCCCAAGTCTCCTCACCCTCCACCAGGGACTTGATAGCCTGGGCAATCTCGTCCTCGCTGGCACGAACCTGCTTGGTCGAGTCACGGTCACGCAGGGTGAAAGTGTTGTCCTTGACGGACTGGAAGTCGACCGTCACACCAAACGGCGTACCCAGCTCGTCGTTGCGCGCATAGCGCTTACCGATACTGGCGGAAGAGTCATCCACACGGTTGGACACTCCCATGCGACGCAGCTTAGTCGTCAGGCGCTGCACCAGCGGTGCGAACGACTGGTGCGTCGACAGCGGCACGATCAGCACCTTGGTAGGGGCAATCGCGGGAGGGAAGGACAGGACCTAGCAATTCATCCATTAGCATCACGAATCAACCATAGTAAAAACAAAAGTCAAAAAAGGGAAGAAAACTTACACCACGGGCCTCATCACCCTCACGGGACCAGTAGACCTGCTCAATCATGCTGTACAGGATACGACCAATACCGAACGAGGGCTCAATGACATTAGGCGTGTACTCGCGCACATTCTCCACGCGCGTGCGCTTCTCAATCTTGATCAGCTCCTTGTCCAGCTCAACCTTGCCGCCAGCGACACCCTCAACTTCCACCTCGATCTTGCCGGTCTGCTCGAGGTCGAGCGACAGCTTCTCGCGCAACTCCTGCGACAGAGCATCAATCGCCGCCGTGACGGTCTTGCCGTCCTTCTTGAAGCGGGGACCGAACTTCTTCTTGTCCAGGTCAATCTGCCACTCCTCCACCTTGAGGGGCTCCGCCCGAGTCTCACGGACAACGAGCGGGGCGCCGGTCTTGTTCTTGTGCACGGTCAAATCGTAGGCACTGCGGTCAGCGCAGCCCACACACTCGATCCAGCCGTAGCTGGTCTGCAGCTCGGCATCCCAGCAGTCGGTGGCGTAGTGAGCCATCTCGTTAGCCATGTGCTGGCGGAAGCGCAGCTTCTTGGGGTCCACACCCAGCTTGAGCAGGAACAGCTGGATACGAGCCAGGAAGTAACCCAGGGTCTCGTTGTCGACCAGGCCAGTCTCGACGGCCTTGCCGATGGTCATCTCCTCGGTCTTGGTGCTGCCGGACAGCTGGATGTCGCGGTTGAGCAGGGTCATCTTGACGTCCTTGACCTCCTCGAAGCGGGCGTGCTTCTTGCCACCCTGGGGGTCGACAAAGTGCTCGATCTCAGCCATCAGGAACTCACGCACCCGCAGCAGACCGGCGCGCGGGGAGATCTCGTTCCGGAACGACTTGCCGATGGAGGCAGAGGCGAAGGGCATAGACTGCTGGTTGAACTCGAGCAGCTTCTGGAAGTTGAGGAACTGGCCCTGAGCGGTCTCCGGGCGCAGGTAGCCGGGCATGTTGCTGCTGGGGCCGATCGAGGTCTGGAACATCAGGTTGAAGGCCACGGGGGGCAGGAGGTTGCCATCGGTGGTGGGGTTGCGGATGTCGTACTTGGCGATGATCTTCTCGAGTTCGGGGCCGTCGAAGTTGTCGATCTGGGCGAGGGTCTCCTCGTACTCCTTGACAACGGCGTCATCCAGCTTAACCGCCTTGGTCTGCTTGACCTTCTTCTTCTTCTTAGCCTCCTTCTCCTCGTCCACCTCAACCTTTTGGCCACGGGCCTCCTTGTCACCCTTCAGGCGGGCCTCGAGCACCTCCTCGACCAGGTGGTCGGCGCGGAAGATTTCGCCGGTCTTGGGGTCCTTGCACATCCAGTCGGCGAACTTGTCGACGTGACCACTGGTCTTCAGGATCTCGTGCGGGGTGAGCATGGTGCAGTCGACCTCGAGCATGTCCTCCTCCAGGACGAAGTGCTTGCGCCACAGATCGACAATGTTGTTCAGGACGGCGCAACCGGGCGGGCCATAGTCGTAGAGGCCGGAGACACCACCGTAGATCTCAAAGGAAGGGGTATAGAAGAGACGGCGGCGCAGCATAGAGTCCAAGACGGACCGGTCGACGACCTGGCCGGTCTTGGTGGAGAGGGAAGCCATTTTGGTGGACTTCTTTTTGGAGGACGGCTGAGGGAGATGATGTCGCGTACGGGGGAGGGAGGTGGAAAAGGAACGGGGAGGAAGAATAAAGGAGGAGGAGGAGGAGCTGGCGCAAGTGGGGGGAAGACGAAAAGCCAGAAGTTGGCGATGAAGAAGACGATTGGGATGGCGGGGACAAAAAGACCGAAAAGAGGGACCCAATGCCCGCCGACACCTCAGGCCGCCCAGCCGCTGAGCGCTGCTGCAGTGACTCATCCGCCTGCCCTTTTGCTCAACTCTCCACCAATCCACAAGTTTGCCGTCGATAAGGAATGCGGAGACAAGGGACTTATGCGGGGCTGTAATGGCCTTGATTCTCTTCCGGCGAAAATACCCTCCTTTTTCTGCCAAATAATCACGAAAAGGAATCCAATTCCTGGCCGATCGCGAGAAAGCTGAACTTCCCTTCATTTCCCAATCGAGCCGCGCCCTGGCTGACTCAGCAGACCTATGCTCACCGCCGGATGAATACTTGATCCGCCAGATTTTTTTGGATAGCCCAAACGGGTAATCCAATATTGATATCTTCATTTGCTTCGACTCAACTACTTCCTACCCCTCCATCGTTCACCCCCAATTGCAGCAAACGATGGTTTCGAAGAAAGCTTCCCACCGGCCGCCTCCGGGCGTCGGCCTCGACGCAAAGCCCCGCAACAAGATCCAGCGCAAACTCCTCCATATCAAGCGCAAGCGCGCCAAGGACTCTACTCGCCGTGCCGAACGATATGCCTTCAAGAAGGAAGAGGCCAAGAACCCCAAGCTGAAGGAGGAGCGTCTGAAGCGCAACATCCCCCTGACTATCGACCGCAAGCGAGTCTGGGATGACGCCGGCAGCGACGTCGAGGACGGTCTGGGACTGAGCGTGGACGTCGAGCGCATCAAGCGGCGCAAGCAAGAGGAAGAAGAAGAGCTGAACCGGCCCCTGAACGAGGACGATCAATCCTCCGACGCTGAAGAAGAAGGATCAGAGGATGACGAGGACGACGACGTGGACAGCATGCTCGCCAGCAGCGACGAGGAAGACGAAGACGCCTCGGACGACGACGACGAAGACTCAGACTCAGACTCCGGCAAGAAGAAATCGAAATCCTCCTCCGACTCGACTCGCGGCCGCAGCAAATCATCCCTTCCCACAGCCACAGAGCGCGCCACCAGCCCCTCCCAATCGACCAAGAGCACCAACCTAAATCTCGTCCCCGAAGCCCTAGCGTCCAAATTCCCCTCCCTCTTCAGCACCGAGAACCCCAAGTCCCCTAAGATCCTCATCACGACATCCCTCAACTCGTCCCTTCACCACGAAGCCGAGCTCCTCACCGACCTGTTCCCCAACTCCGTCTACGTCCGCCGCACGCGCCACCGCTTCGCGCACCAGTTCTCCATCCGCGAGATCTCCAAGTTCGCCACGAACCGCAACTTCACGGCGGTGGTGATCCTCCGCGAAGACCAGAAGAAGCCCGCCGGTCTGGACATCGTGCATCTCCCCACGGGACCCATGTTCCACTTCTCCATGACGAACTGGGTCGAGGGCAAGCGCATCCCGGGTCACGGACGCGCTACGGACCACTGGCCCGAGCTGATTCTGAATAACTTCCGCACGCCGCTGGGTCTGTTGACGGCGCATTTGTTCCGGACGTTGTTCCCGCCGCAGCCTGATATTGAGGGCCGGCAGGTCGTGACGGTGCTCAATAGTCGTGATTATTTGTTCTTCCGTCGTCATCGGTATGTGTTCCGGGAGAAGAGGGAGACGGAGAAGGCGGTTGTGGGTGCCGATGGAAAGGAGATGAAGGGCGCGGAGGGGATTAGAGCGGGTATGCAGGAGTTGGGACCCCGGTTTACGTTGAAGTTGCGCAGAGTTGATAAGGGGATCCAGAGAGCTAGTGGGCAGGAGTGGGAGTGGAAGGGACAAATGGAGAAGACGAGGACGAAGTTCCAGTTGTAGTTTATTCTTTTCTTCATACTTGCTTGGTATCTACCCACCCGCTGTTGTCTTTGTTTTGTTTTGTCTAGCCTGTTGATGTTGTGCTCGACTGCATTGGGTTCGGGGCGTTAGGATAAAAAAGGTCTCTTCTGTTGTTTGTTCACTTGCTTTCTATTTGTTGTATGTACGTTGGAGATATCACATCTATATGGACTGTGCGAGAGAATAGATACAAAAAGTCTGAACTGTCTCCATTGGAGGTTATATCTTTCAAGATAAAGCCTGATCAAAGTCCATACCGATCCACGGTATGGTATAAGTGATAATAAAAATCATAATCATAAGGTCATCAACAGAACAAGAAGAAAGAAATAGATATCCACATATCTGCTCACGTCAACGGCTTCCGCCCCGTCACGATCTTCACCCTCGCACTAATGCGATACACGCCTTGCAAGATTTCCGCACGCACCTGGTCACATAGTTCGCGCACTTCCTCCGCCACCCAGCCATACGTTGTGGTCAGGGCACGCAAACTATATGATTCCAGGCCCTCCAATAAGGCAATGAGGCCCATCTTGCCGACGGTTCGGTCATGCGGCGACTCGGGCCACAGACCGATGGGGAACGTGTACTCGCGGACATCGATATCGATGAACCCCTGGGCACGGAAGAGCGCGGGCTGGAGATGGCTCAGATCGCGCAGATAACCTGCCGAGTAGTCTGCGGAGCGAAGGGCGGAGGCAAAGAGACGTAGGTAGGAGTTCGGCGGGAGGGCAATCATGGTTTCAGCAGCGAAGTCGGTATCTGCGACTTCGAGGTAACCGCCGGGAGCAAGGTGGTCAAAGGCTTGCTGGTAGATAAAGGACCAGTCGGGAAAGGCACCGGAGAGGCCGCGGAGGTGGATGAGGTCGAAGGGGATGTCGTAGGCCCATTCGTCGCGGGCGTCGTCGAGGTGGAAGGAGAGGTTGGGGAGGTCGACATGGCCGAGGGCGTTGTCGAAGACGCCGATGTCAGAAGCAATGATGGTGCCGTGGGGGTAGGCGTGGCTCATTTCAATGGCCCAGTCACCGGGACCGGTGCCGATGTCGAGGACGCGAGGCGCATTGGTAACTATGGGGGCGGCGGTTAGATGACCGTCTAGGAGGATGAGGTAGATCTGGTGGACGATGTTCAGACGGGTTCGTTCGGGTTCATCGTTGGGCATGTGGTATGAATCGTTGGGGTAGCGACGGTTATTCTCTTCGTAGATGTCGAGCTGGTGTGTCTCGTACGAGTTGCTGGTGGTGGTGGTGTATGGTTAGCAACTCCACTGGGGGTTGGCATTGCAGGATACCAAGAAAGGTATTGCATACATGGATGCTTCGTCCGAGTCTGCGTCTGACTCGGAGTTGGACTCGGGATCCGGAGGAGGCTTGGTCCATGATTGCTTCTGCGCATTCTCGCTCTCGTCAGGCTCGACGATTGGCTCGGTTTGGCCCAACGGCTGGAGATCTTTTGCCTCCATGACATGACGAAGTTGAGAGGGGTGTTCGGTGAAGGGTGTGGCGTGCTCGGGTTTATAGAGAAGCTTCTCTTGAAGACAGAGGCCAACGTCAGGCCCGATCAAGCTTAGGGCAGCACTTTCTGTAGCAACTCTCAAGGTGCAACCACAATCAGGATCATACGAGGCCGTCAAACATGTGCCACGAGTGCTAATAGCGAGCTTCACTGACACGTAGGAGGTGAATAGTTCATCGTTTCTGTTCCAGCCCAAGACCACAGGGAGGAAGAAAAAGCAAAGATGGCGGAAGATGCCGAGAATGACGCAGTTGGTCCAAGTAGTGCTGGAGGGACAAACACGGAGATTTCTCAACGGCTTGGGGAGCACGAGAAATTGGACGACGGACCCCGGATGGTCGAAATATAGTACATTGGCTGGCCGAGTGAGAGAACTCGACCAGGTGGGCTGTGAACAGTGAGGGAGAGGAAGAGTAAAAAGCCGGAGAAAAGAATGGAAAGATGGCATAGAAGCTATGCCAGCTTAGAAGGGCAGTTGATCAGCACCGAGGCCGTGATAGACGAACGACCCAAGGCCGCTGGACTAGTTCGTGCACCGCGCATGCTGAGAGGCCGAGAGAAGTCTCTAGACCCATCGATGCAGAGGCAGACTGGAAGGCCCCGTTCTGATCGACGGGAACGGGCCAGTTTCTGGGAAACCAACTGCAGTGCGACTAGGCAAAGCACACGAGACGCCATGCAGCCAGCGGTCCTTTCATTTCCCCGTTTTGTGGCAGCCGGGGTGGTCGTTCCCTAGTCCTGGGTCGATTTTGGCCCGATCGCCTGGCTTAGTCTGGGAATGTCGGGAAAGAGACGAGACGCTTAGGCTGATAGGCTAGAGGAACAGTTCGGGCGGTCATCTTGTAGTTTGTAGCCTTGTGAGTTCTGTTTTTAGTGCAGTGTGGCGTCTGGCACAGCCTGACGCTGAGGTTGTAGGGACAAGGGTTTGTATGGTATTTGGTCGAGCATTTCTCCACATTAGATCCATAGGTAGCAGCTTTGCTATTAGTTAATTACTAACAGTCAGATATGTGAGTCAGAAAGTGAGTCAACTCAGCGGGATAAGCATGCAAGTAAATCGGGTGGTCCTGTTGATAGAGGTAAGAAAGAAGTATACAGTTCCTGCGATGATGAAATGAGAAGCAGTCAGTATAGTATAAGAAAGATCCCCAAACCCACACCAGTAAAATGATGATCTCAGAAATAAATCATCATACCCACACAAGAAATATATGCCATGGACACCAATCCATCCCAAAGAAGTGGAAACAGCAAAGCAAAGCGAAACAAAAGCAAGTTCCCGTCGATGCATGAAGCAGTAGGGCTGCACAGCGCCCAAACCACGGAACAGGAACAGGAACAAGAACATCATCATCACCACCAACAACCATCCGCAAAATCCACCACCACCACCACCACCACCACCACCACCACCACAACTACTCCCATCCCCCTCAACCACAACCCCGACACCACATCCATACCCTCAATGTCCACCCCTCCCCCCCTCAAAACCCCCCGCCGCTTCCTCTTCATCGCCTCAATCGGCAATCCACGCCCATACCGCACGACGCGACACAGCGCCGGCCACATCCTCCTCGAAGCCCTGACGCCACTTCTCCCACGCCGAGTCCCTCTCGTGGGCACCTCTCCCAACAATGGCAACATAAT
This sequence comes from Aspergillus costaricaensis CBS 115574, assembly GCF_003184835.1. NCBI lineage: Eukaryota > Fungi > Ascomycota > Eurotiomycetes > Eurotiales > Aspergillaceae > Aspergillus > Aspergillus costaricensis. Next base: position 155,806 of record NW_020291839.1, read on the forward strand.
CAACCCATTATTCTACAAAACCTACACGAGCCCATCATACATGAACGAATCGGGTCCTAAACTCCTCCGCAACTTCCAATCGTGGCTCTCATCCACCCAGACAGAAATATACCAGAAGATCGTGCAGCCGGGGAATGTACTCTCCACAGACCCTACATCAGACGCTACATCAGCAGCAGAATGGCATCTCCGGGGCGCTGACCCGACAACCCTCCGAAACTTCTCCCCGACACTAGTCATTCTACATGATGAATTGGAGGCGCCGCTGGGGAAAGTCCGGGTGAAGAGAGGCGGGCCCGAGAAGGCGAGTTTGAGGGGACATCGGGGATTGATTAGCTCGTTTGAGAGTTTGAGGGGCAAGGGGATGTATCCTCCCAATCCGAAGAAGAATGTACTTGGGGCCGGGGTGGATTTGTCGGTCTTGAGGATTGGGGTGGGGATTGGGAGGCCCGAGACGAGGGATCGAGGGGGTGTTGCGAAGTATGTTCTCTCTGAGATGAGTGAGCAGGAGTTGAAGGCTGTGAGGGCTGCCGCGGGGCCGGTTTTGGAGGTGTTGGTGGATGAGTTGTATAGGGATGGTGCGGAGTGATTCTTTTTGGGGGATCTTTTGGTGCTTATGGCAGTTGTATGATATTGTGACTTATTGTGTAATTATAGATAGATCAGATAGAGGTGGTTTAGAGATACCCTTATATTATTAGAATTGCTTTTTCCTCTGCAGCCTACGCTTTCATCTACGTGCATATGGATTCGACTCAAGAACACTCTCAAAGAAATAGTGTTAACAATAATACCAAGGCTTGGATGCAGAATGATTAAAGCGGCTATCATCGCACGCAATTAAAGAAAACAGACAAGCAAAGAATTGAACTCCACTCCAAAGTATCACAAACGAACAGACTATCAGACCGTGCCTGCTATGCTCAAATCCCGAATCTCCTGCAACACCTCTTCCACCCGGTTGTCCAGGTCTCCCCGAGCATACTGATCTCTCGTCTCCGCATCCAAGTACTGTTGCACCTGCGCCATGCGCGAGTATGCCTCCGCGCAGAACCGCAGTTGAATCTTCACCAGGGCCTCGAAGCTAGGATCCAGGTACGGCACTCGCAGGTCGATGAGCTGGGGCAGTTCAGTGAAGAGCTGTTCGTTCAACTGCTCATACGCTTGCTTGGCGATTTCCGTCTCGCGCTCCGTCCGGGGCAGTTTCGTCGCATCCTTATCGGGCTTCTCAACCAGCTTCTTGACCTTGGCGCGCATCGAATCGTAATCGAGTAACTTGTGGTTGCGCTTCTTGATGCACTCGTTGATATCCGGGAAGTAGGCACAGAACCGAGAGATGGGTTCCAACACAGTCGAGCTATAAAATACCAGTCAACCAATGAGTCGCCACGCCCAAAAGGGTGTCCATAGCAATGACTCCAAAACGTACCGGTACGGGCCGTCCAGCGCCTTGATCGTTTCCGCATCCAGATCCTCCACGGCCTGCTTATAACTCCGACTCACTCCGTCGTTGGTTCCAGCATCACCATAGAAGGCATCAATAGTCTCGGCGATCCGCATCTGCGAGGCAGTCATAGCTATCCATCACCATCCAACGTCAGCATCCGCCTCCGCATCATACCCAATATAGCGACCGGGGTATCAAAACACACCTCGTAGCGAATCCAAGTATCCCTTTGCCTCTTTCTGTAACCGATTTGCGGCGGCTTCCATCGTCCGGTACCGGCTATATCGCATCGTGTCCATGTCAGTCAAACAAGTTGCCTCCCCTTTCCAATCAGTCGGACAATTCATACCGCTCTTCAATCTCATAATCGCGATCACTTGTGCGCTCCACATGTCCTGTTTAACCCAAGCCAATGCGTCAGTATATTTCTTGCAATACCACCAAGCAATATGTCGTAGAGGTATTCGTCCCCGACTCGAGCGGGGTTGTGATCCAACATACCCGTCTTCATCATCACCTGCGTGGTAGCGCGGTTGACATTTTTCTTGAACCCTGTAGACCCGGTCAGAATGACAATTCAGGTAGGAATGGGTGCCTGTACGGCGCAGGATCCATCGATAGGTAGGAACGGGGAGTATTCAGCGCACCTGCCCAGGACATGATGGCGACTTCAGTAGCGGTCGGTCGGGGGGGGTCCGGTAACCAGTTAGGGGGTGGGGTGTGTATGTTCGAAATCAAAGAACCGGTAACTCCGTAGGTGGAGGACAAAGTGGGTTACTGAATATAGTAGACGTATAATGTGAGGAGAAGGGGGGGGAGAGAATAGACACAGGGTTGATTGAATGAATGCGAAAGGCCCTCAGAAAGCAAGATGCCCGATGCGGGACGGAATGATGTTCGGAGACGTTCGATTGATTGATTGATTGGCGTGACTGTGGCTGTGCACTTTTCTGCCTGGATCCCGTGGCTGTGTCATGATTATTTACTAAATCTTACTGTTCGGTTGTTTAACTTACAGCCCTACGAAATGGAAAGTGTAAAATTACCCGCAAGAATTTACGAAACAGCCGTTTTGAACTTCCGACTGCCGGTTCTGCTCGTTTCTGACGTCATAAGGCCGGCCCCTCCTCTCTGTGTAATTAATGGAATCTGGCAGCCTGCAATCCGAGACTTCTCCAGACAGATGGGGATGGTGATGTCAAAGAGGAAGGGGGTGGGTTTGGTTTGCCTTGTGCCTGAGTATGACTTTGGATGTAGCTGGAGACGTCATGATGCCAGCCAGATCGAGCGACCATCCTGATGTGACACAAGATACATCGGAGTTTCGATGTCCTGTTGCCCTATGAGGCAATCAGAATGTATCCTACACCATCTTCATGCCGCATAATGCACTTCATGCGATGGCATTAAACTTCATGTAATAGTGTAGCATTTATCTGGAGTGCATTCGAGATTCTGTCAAGTGACAGTAAAAGTTGTAAGCGAAAGTATGGGGTACATGCAACCCTGATCTCGATGTTTGTGGTCGCACAAACATTCTTCACGCTTCCAATACCCCTTAGGCAAGCGCACACTATACAAAATCACCTGCAGCTCGATGCTTCTTATGCCGCGGCTATAGTATACTAGGATGAGCATCTTCTTCATGCGAAGCAATCCGTGTTTATCCGCGTTTGTCGGGATCCGTCCTCTAAAGACCGCTAAAGTGTACCAATGACGGGGCAAGTCTAGTATTGCTCACTCCAGCATTCCTGAAGATAGTGGATTGATTAATATACCGAAGGGATCAATCCTCTTGTAAAACACATTTAGCAGCAACTTCAATGGACCAACCGGCACTTGAAGATTCAAAAGGTAGGTGCTGATGGTATACAATGACGACGGCACTAAATTGACTTCGCAATGAGAGACAATTTGCCAAGTATAATCGACATCGGCATCTCCCTTAGTTTGGGATCCAGACACAAATCCTACTCAATGAGGCTAGTAAGGCCAGCCTTGCATGGCTGACATCCACCTGATTTCCAATCGGGCCTTCAGGTGGGTGTTCCTTACCTTCAGGGTCGTGGTCGTTGGCGGCCCTGGATTGCCCATAATTAGTCTCGGCTTAGGTAAAAAATGGTGCTGCCTGTCCGGGTTGCACGACGTGATCCTTCTGGGCGAGGACAACTGCATAGGGCTGGCCAGACTGCCGAGGGCGGCATTCCACAACGGGATCGGGCAGTGGCTCGAACAAAGGGGGATGAATCATGCATGCTTGTGTTGGGAAGACGGTCAGGAAAATTAGTAATGATACATAATAGAAAGGGAAAAGTGCTTCAACATAGATATGCAGTGTTGTGGTTGTCGTCCAGCGGACAAAACAATCACAAATCTAGTGGACACACAATACCTATCCATTCCAACAGACCAGACTCACCTGCTGAGCGCTGCTGAGCTGTTCGAGCTCCACCAGGCCAGGGTTTCAGCAAGCTAGCCTTCCTCCGAGGATTGGTTCCTATTGAACTACGGGCTCGCGTTCCTTTTTGGGGCTGCATGATGCGCCAAGCAAGCTTGATCTGGCTCGCGTCCGGCGTCCCCTCCGTTTGCAGCTCCGTACGGCGCATATTTCGTTATGATGACCCTTATTGATTGGGCAGCCGGCCTACCTGAGGCACCTGATGCATATGATGCATACACCCTTCTCAGGCGTACCTAGGTACATTAATTGGAGTCTTCCAGACCCCCAGACCGATTCTCTTATCCATTGGCATGGAGTGTTGAGGATTGGAGAATGCTGTGCCTCTTGGCTGCCTAGGAAATCTTGGCATCGATAGAAGTATGGGCCCAAGACAATAGTAAGAAGTCGCTCACGCATCGGCCCCTATGCTAGTTGTACTTTCGATTCAGAAGTCCCTCATGCAAATATTATTGGACGGATCCACACCTTTCACCATCCTGGTGTGAGAATTTTCCTTCGGCTGCTGGAAGAAGGTTGGCCCTATTGCAGACGTCGGCGTGTAACAATTTCCAGCTGTTGAAAAGGGATAGTCAGAAGCCGGCCTACCTTGCACAGGGCCCGTTGCTTGCATGGTAATATGATCGGAAAATGTAGCGTTTTATTCACCCTAGACGTCGACTAGACATGGCGTCAGCAGCAAGTAGAATAGGGGGCAGCCAACGACTGTCGAGACGCACTCAAGAGTCATCATCAGGTATCGGCCGACCGACTGGGAGGGGGAAAAAGTCTGTTTAGTGTGGGAAGCCCCATACTTCCAAGGCCAAGCGGACGCTGCCAACTGTACTCCAGCCGGTCATAGAGCTCCTGGAGCCATCTGCTCCTGGGTCACTCAGAGGTGCTGCAGCAACGACATAGATGATAGTGCCGGCACTAGGTTTGAACCAGAGGTCTGCTAGTAGGGTCGAGTCATGAGTCTGTCTACTCTGGGGGTAGTCATAGGGAGATGTAGGAGGATAGGAAGGCTGATGGGTGGGAAATATCATATACGATGAGGTTAGGAAGGAGCCATCGAGCAATACTTCCTGCTCGTGCGGTGTCAGGCCAACTCACCTGACCCCCGGCCGGCTCATCCCAAAACGTCTCCCCAAAAAAAATGATGCTTCAAACTCAAAAAAGCGCAGGTTTGATTCGTAGATATGATGCGGATGCTCATAGTTATACTGGAATATGTGCTGCAAATGGGTATCCCAAGATAAATCACACCGCCCATACTAATACAACCTCCCGATGCTACATCTCACAAAACCCATAATGCTCCAACACCGTCCCATGAGAATGAATATATGCGCGCCCAGACCCAAAAAGGTGGAAGCCGGCCAGCATGATCAACATAACCCGGGCAGAAAGGGAAATTCCCCTGTCGGTGTTTGTCATTCAGCCACTGACAAGGCCCATTAAAAACGCATATAGGGAATGAGACCAATCAAAGAATGCCTGAGATGCATGAAATGCGAAAGAAAAGGTATCGAACGTAGAAGAGAAAACCATGGCGAACAAAAAAGAAAATGTGGGAGGAATGAAAAGGTGGCTCATAGGTCATGACTCTTCGTTGCATTGGCATGAAAACATGACGACCAAACTAAGCCCATAAGCTAGTAGGCAGATGAAAAAGAAGAAAGACAGAAAACATGCGCCGGTATAGTAGTGTAAAATCAAGGTGCCTCCTTCTATAGAACAGCTCAGAAGGACCGGGAATGAATAAAATAGACAACCCTCCCAAAAGGAACGGGAGAAACACATAAACCACCCGGGTTAATGGTTTTAAGCAGTCGCCAGAGGCAGACAAACAGAAACAGGCAAACCACCATCAGGGATACACAGCCCGGAACAACGTCCGATCAATCCGTCGAGACCATGTATCAGTATCCTTCCTCACCAGCCTTGCACAGCTTGATCTCACGAACCCACTCGGATTTCAAGACTTGCGAGGCGTTGATACGGCGGGAAGGATTGGGATCCAGAATAGAGTAGATCACGTTTCGGCAACGCGCCTGGGAGACATTGTGAGCCAGTGTCAACTTGAAGCGAGGGGTTCGCTCAACACTTACCCGATGCAGAGTTTCAATGGGAGCGTAACCATCCTCATGCTTACGACCCTCCAGATAGCGTTGGTAAAATTCATCCTCATCCTTGCGGGCCACACGCCACAGATGGCGTCCAGTCCTCATGGCCATGTAAATAACACCCGTCGCCCATACGTCCACCGCTCGAGGGTCGAATTCCTTCTCGACGTATTCCTCCGGGGCGATGTAAGGGGCTGAACCACAGAGGCCCGCAGTCATGTGAGCTTCCTTTTCCCATGCCATGCGGAAGCATTCACCATTTCCGAAATCTGTGATTTTGAGAGCTCCGTGGGTGGTCAATAACAGGTTCTCAGGCTTCAGGTCACGGTGGGCAACACCCATTTCGTGCATGTATTCCACGCCACGCATAAGCTGCTTGAAAAAGCAATCCGCCTCGGCCACTTCCAGTTTTCCGGCCGCCAACACGAGGGTATAGAGATCGCCTCCAGCGCAGTACTCCATCACCTCACAGTAGTCACCTTTGGCATCCTGTAGAAGATCAAGGGTGTGAATGACGTTGGGGTGGCGAAGGGAAGAGGAAATGCAAAACTCCGAGGTTAATCGCTTCTGATACTTCTTCGTCGTCTCCTGTGGCCGACGACGGAACTCTTTCACGGCATACAGCTGTTCAACTTTCGAGTCTCTCGGGTCCACCTTGTGGGATATCCGAACAATACCGAAGGCGCCACGGCCAACGATTTCCTGGCATTTTCCGTATTTGTCAACCAGCGAAGCGGTGGCGTTGGGGCCGCCCTTCTTGTCGGCGGCTAGCTTATCCCGTTCGTTTTTAAACTGGTCGATCCATGTAGACATAAGTGATAGCTGTTGCTCGTCCACGTGATCATCCTTCTTCCTGCCACCGCCCAGCATGTCACGTAGTAGATCCGTCAGCTTCTCCTGTCGTCTTGCGCTGCGGAGGTGATGGTTATGAGTGCCATCTCCGGGCAACTCGAACCGTTTGTGAACGGGGGCAGCTTCTTTATTATCTTTGCCATTGCTGGACTTTGGCTTCTTCTCGGCCTCCTCTTTCGTAGACGCCTGTCGCGAGGGGGCTCTGGAGGATGGCTTAGAGTTAGGCTTGGAGGAGGGCTTAGAGGTGGGCTTGGATTGTTTGATGCTGGCGTTCGAGGGAGCTTTGATGCTTTCTGTACTGCTGTCTGAGAAGTCGCGATGCGATTCCTGCTCTTTCGGAGTCGACTTCCCAGTATTGGAGAACATGCGAGAGATGCGATTGGCCATGGTAGGTCTAGCGATCTTTGCGGGGGTGGGAGGAACGGGGAGGACATCCCCGTTCGCGGCGGACAGATTCATGCCCGCTAAAGCACGTGTTACCTGGGGCTCTCCATCTCGGGAATCATAGGATATCTGTGACGCTGTGGTGGAGGAGACTGCGGAAGGTACTGGTGAAGCAGATTGTGGAGTCATGTGCGGTAGTGAGAAATGAAAAGTACACGGAGGTAAAGAGGCACAAGAATGCCCCCCGTGACAAGGTGGGAGAAAATTAAAAGCCTACAGCACGAAGCTGCAAAGGCCAACGACAATGGCTATGGAAAAGAAATTGAGAGATGAAGAAGAAAGTTGGGAGGAACGGGGGGAGAGGAAGAGAGAAAAAAGTTGCGGTGGCCCCAGCCGGTCGTGGTGGTGGCCTGAGGCGACGGGGTTGTGTTCTTCTAGAGTGACGAAAGTGACTTTGGGTTGTGGAAATTACAATAAGACTTTTTTTTTTTCTTCCTTTTCTTTTCCCTTCCCCTCCGTTTTGTTTAGTCAAAGGGTGGGCAAAATTGAAAAGGGAAAATGAACCAGCGAAAAAATAAAAAAATCAGAAAAAGAAATAATAATAATAATAAAAAAAGAAAAATTCAGTTTAAAGAAAAAAAAAATCGATGCACGGCGCAACAAGGCACGGGAATGCCCAGATGGAACGGTACAGACAAGACTAGGGTCCTTAAGAGAAGACTTGGCTCGTTGCCTTGCGAATTCCACTAAAGTCAGGAGGGAAAACAGCTGTTGTGCTGATGAAAATTACCCCGGGGGAAAGGCTCTCGTAAGAAAATAGGGAAGAGTGAGGGAAGAGGGCTCAGCCTAGTCCACCGGGGGTGCCCAGGTTGAAATACCCTAACTGGTACCGTAGTACGCCGCGGGCGTCGCAGGTTGGTGCCGGGCAGGTAACCTAACCTGAAGTATGAGACTCTGGATGATGGAGGCAGTGGTCGAAGTAACCAAGCAATAGTTAGCTGAGGAGCACCTTATGGGGGGGTGGGCTTGCTTAGTTAGTAGTCAGTCCCCTCTTCTTTCTCCTTCCAGCTACCTAAAGGAACCACAGGTCTTTTTTAATTATTTCCCCCATTCGATGGATGGAATGATTTTATTATTCTGCCAATTTTTTTTATTATAATTATGGTCATATTATTAATAATCTTCAAATTGTGGGAACCTGCGTTGACCTCGAATGGATACAAGCCTCTGATTGAGGTTACAAAGATGAGGGACTTTCCCGTTGTTACCGCATGTGGAAGAAAGGATAGCCCCCTCTCTCTGTGTCTCTCTCTCGCTGTCCCCCTCGAGTCTTTGATCTAATCAGTTGGCCGTCTTTCTCTCCTTTTGTGCTTCCCCCAGTGGAATTCCGCGCTTGGGTCAGCATCGAGTAATACCAATAATAATGAAATCAAGGTGAAGAAGGCTCTCGCTACCGCCTCCCGTTCGCAGGTCTGCGTTGGCTTCCTGTTACTGTAACGGTATGGTATCATACAGTTGCAGCCACACTTGTTTCCACTGAACAAAATTCTACTTTGGTCTCCGATGTAGGTATTTGGTTGCGATTCAAGTTGTATTTGATCGGCTTCATTGATTGATGACTTCATATGAAGCATTTTCTTATACCAACACTTGTTCCTCTAAAATAACATCCTGATAACTAGTAGATTTGTGCGTGGAAGAATAGCTGTGACTAGGGTACCTGGTTATGTGGGCAGCAAGTAGTATTCTACGTAGTGCTTGCTTAAACCGTAAATCCGTCACAATACCACAGTGGCGCGGGCGTCTCTGCTCCAGCAGTACTAGTTAAGTGACTGACAACTTACCTCAGGGCTCTCCTGTCCTGCAAGACCAAGTCTCCATCCGCTGTAAGATGTAAGATTAATTCGGAAGATCTTTGGAGCTAATACTCCGTTACTGGGGCTGCTTCCGCGTTCACATTCATCAGCTACTAAGCACTTCCTCTTGTGTTGCTCTTTTGCTAGCGATCCCGATGTCCAGTCGACTGCTTCGTTGTCCCGTCGTCATTTACGCGCAACCACTCAATGTTAGTTAAGAAAGTAACCGACTGTCAACTTTGCCTTTTCGACGTAAATGGGTCCCAGAGCCGATGGGATTGCAGATTGTCACTCTCCCTTTCTCTTTTCTTCTAAACCAGCTTGACTTTCCCCTCATTTTGCTACACGAAAATCAGTCGGATGACGTCCGCCTCGCGACCAGTCTCAGCGCTTGGTCTCGCTTGGTCTCGCACATTCTCTTTTCCCCTTCCCCCCTCCCTCAAAATCATGACGTTTGTGTCATCGCCGTTGTCCGTATCGAGGATGCGATTAGTCACTGACTCCGGAACGACCTTAATTTTCGGATCACAACACTGCAGATGCCGCACAGCCTCAATCCAACCCTCGGTCCCCGCACATCATGGATGGGGGGAGGGGACCGATGGCTTGGGTGGCTCACTGGCTCGAAGCACGAGTGGTCGGATGTTCGACTAGTATCAAGTAGTATAGTACAATATAGTATAGTAAGTTAGTCAGTAGGTAGTAGGTAGGAGTTGGATGCCTGGCGTATTATCAATACTATTACGGTTCCGAATAATACCTATTACATAGTAGTTAGTGATTTAGTATGTATGGAGTAAAACTAGAACCTTGGCCGGAGCTTCGTGTGGCGGCTCCTCACCAGCGTGGCAGGGCGGAGCCACCATCATCTTCAAGTATGACTCTGATTAGTGATGGACTGATAATTAATAAGTTAGTTAGAGCCCATCACTTACTTTGTAAGTTACTCAAGGGTCATGCTACCCGCATGAGGGGTAACATTTCCCCCAAGAAAAGTAAATCATCCATCTAAAACAACACATACAGGTGAAGTAAATCAATTAAGTGGACTGCACCAGAGCGAATACTGTGGTTAGCGGCCAACTTGAACCCTCTTGACCCCCTTCAAAGGGGGGGAAGCATCCACCAGTCGTTGGTTGCATTTCACGGTGGCCTCCTTCTCCATCTATGACCCCATTTCTGGTGCGCGCGCACACTTATGCCAAGCATATATCTTGTCTGCCTACAGCTGGCCATGTAGTGTCTGCTTAATCTCATGCGATCCTGCAGAGTCTTTCATGACAATCGTTGAGGGGCAGAGGGTCGCTAGTAGTAGTTCAAGTGCCACTAAACCAGACGGGAAATACAGCCACTGCTATTACTTAGTTGGGTAGGTGGGCTGGATGCCCTCTCGGTGGCACCGATGCTAGTATTCAGCATATGCTACCACTACTACTATCATACTAGATATGTATGATGTTATCAAAACAGCTCCCCGCGCCAATAATGGAAGGTGCTACATGGTCCTTCATTTATACTTACATACTACTTTTTATTGTCTGGACCACCTGCTGGTAATGGCGGTGCTTCTAGCCAACGGGTTCTATTCTTGATCCGCAGAAAGGTAGCATCTGTCTTTGAAGGCCCCTTACTTGGATGTGTCCTTAGCCTGTGATCAGATGAAGGAATGACTCTCCGTTTCTTTCCTAACCTCTTGACCTCCGGAGCCTTTTCCTTAGTCTGCGATGGAGGCAACTTTCCTCGATGCACATACCTCCATTTGGGTGTCAGAGACTCGAATTGTCCCGTGGGGGGGGGGGGCAAGGTCAGCAGGGTCCAAACTTCAAGGGCGAACGGATATCGAAAGTTATCAAACCTCATATTGTTTCTGGAGCTGATTGAGAAGGAGGAGGAGCAGCAGCAGGCCAGGCCGAGTCGGTCGCCGCCTCTCGTACCCCCAAGCGCTTTAAACAAGCAACTATAGGGTGCAAGTCAAGTAACTCTCAAGCCGTCTAGCGGTCATTGCTCTGCCGAGCATGTCCATCATTGGTATCTCAGAAAGCAGGGTAATCATCTGCAGCGCTACTATTACCTGGCGACCACTCGGATGTGTATTATTGCAACAGACACTTCTGCTATTATGCGGACGGGCTAGCGATGTCTTCCGGCTTGTCGCGACTGAATGAAAGGCGATATCCACCAGTGCGCTAAAAGGTTGCAATGACGTGGGTTTCCCATGAACAGCTGCACCGGACCTCGGTCGTAAAGGTATTAGGTTGGCGGACCTAACTACGATTTAGAGGGTACGGAGTACTACTACTGTGTAGCTGACTGGGTATTAGTGCAGTGGGCAAAGGAAGGTAGGGAGGGTTAATGGATTGACAGCCACCACCCTGGCCCATGTCAAACGCATAGCCCGGATGTTGATTTGCGGAGATCCGCTGATAACCAGCATGCTCCATGGGCATACCTAGCAAGCTGCTTGCTCCATCGAACCGACTGTCATTACTTAGTAGTGACTTACGGAGAGCTAAGATAGCGTCTCATCTTGTTGGGCAAACAAATGTCTCGCAATGGGGCTATTGTCGCTTGCCAGGATTGTTCCACCCAGGGTAGTACGAACGCGAACATCCACACACAGAGAGATTTGGAGCTTTGAAGTTCCCACGCGACGAGGCTAGACTAACTAAAAGTTGGGGGCAGAAGAAGGGGAGTGAAATGGCCTGCAGGAGCTAACTCGACACCATACCAGTTACTGCTAGTTACACACAGTTTACACTCCTCCTCACTCCCTACAGAACACGCAGTATCGACCACTTATAGGATCCACCATCTACCACCAGTACCCGTGTTCCGGGTGGCAGGATATTATCCAGTGGATATGGAGAGGGAGAGGAAGAGGAATAAGTTGAAGGTGCGGCGGAAGCCCCATGCTTTTTTCTTTTTTTCCATTTTTCATTTTTCCCCTTCTCCTCTCCACTACTGCATGATGTATCGACGGGAACACACACGGTGGACGGATCGCGTTCAGATTCAATTAGCACGAGGGATTTTTCCCAGCCAATGATAGGAAGAGCGATCCAACGAGAGAAGAAAGGGAGAAAAACGGTCCCGTCGAAATTAGCATGATTGTCCAGTCCGCGATGCAGCTCCAAGTGGGATGGGATGCACCACACCGAGTGGGTCGGTTCCGAGGACTCTCATGTCTTGTCTACATTACTAGTCCAAGGACACTAAACCTGGCCGAGTCATGGTGGAAAGCTAAGTATTGGAATTTAATCACTGATTCATTCACGTTTAGTCTAGATATTTCCCCTTCCTCCCCGGTTTTGCAATCCGGTGTATAGATAGTACGTACCCTAATTTTTCTACTGAAACCCGGGCAAGGGCTCCATCTTGAAGATGTCCCCGCCAGTGGGGGATGTGACGGTGTACCGATCCAGCTTGGTGCGTGTGTGAGACAGAGATACTATCCAGTTTCTCGCCAGTAAGAGAAAGAGGGAAAGAGGGAAAGAGGGAGAGAGAGAGAGAGAGAGCTGAGCTCTGGATCTTCCATGAGCTAGACCTAAGCAGCTGCAAGAGCTACAGCTTGCCTTTTTTTTTTTTTTCTTTGTTTTTTGGTAATTACAACTAATACGTATAGCTTTGCAGTCCAATCTCGATGGGACGATGGAATATCAGCAATCTACGGAAGTGAGGCCACATCTTCCGTACGTTAGAAGATGCAGTAGTTGATTGTGATTTGGACCGGATCGCTGATAAAACCCATGGATGATTTGGTGGGATCAACCCTGGCTTCGGCTGCATACATCTGCGGGCGCGACCAAAAAGCAAAAAGGTGAATGAACAGATCGGCATCGTATCGCCAGCCAGCTTACTTGCTATAAATGGTTATAATCATCATTTGGTCAATCAGTTTACTGATCAGAGGCAAGAAAACAGAAAAGTAAGTGAGAAACGAGAAAGCATAATCAAAGACTACTACTGTGTAGGTACTACTTAGGAGTAGTACTACTACTAATTGAAGAAAGTTGAACTGGCAATCATAGTTGGGGAGGGGAAAATTCCACGAGGAAAAATGAACGAACGTTCGGAAACGAGGAACAACCGCTTTCCGATACGGTTTCCGGCTAAGAAATACCCACGAGTGGATGTGGATGTTTGTTCCATGGATACGGATGAGGTACGCGTGCAAACTAGTGCTGTTTCTTACTTCCTCCTCCTCATCTTTTTCCTTTCTTTCTTTATCCCTCCTGCCGAAAAAGACCCGGCCGAACCCCAGCCTGGTTATGGATACAAAGATGGAGAATAAGTCCGGAGTACTCCGGACTAGGGTAGAAACGGACTTAGTTAGAAGCAGGGGAAATAGAGTCTGTCTGAGTTGACTTAGGCACCACCGTCGGCCAAATCGATGACAATATGGCAAGGTATTTGTTATTACTACGGGAAAACAAAAGAAACACTGCCAAAGCTAAAGCTAAAGCCTAAGCCTGTCAGGTAGTGAAACCTGGGTATCTACGGAATTAGTAGGCATCTAACTACTAGGTATCTTTCTAGTAAGAGAGGAGAAAAGAGAGACAGCTCTGGGTTGACCGCTAGTATTCCGATCAGACAACCCCATCATTTCATTTCATTTCATTTCCATTTCATCCCGCGGAAACAATAAGGGAATAATCCATCCATGCTTTTCAGCCCTTGTCATTTCCCCTGCGCGCACTGATGGGATGATCGAAACTGCTAGACAGGCGACCGCCACCCGATTGATGAACATGAACATGGATCCCGATGACGGGGATAATAATGCCAGTCAACAAGACGCCGGGGTCCTCGTAATGCCAAATACGGGTGCTGTTCGCTACCTACCCTTCTCTTCTTTCCTCTTCTTCCCCCTCCCCCCCCTCTACCTTCCCTGTAAAGTATGGTGAAGATCCAATCCAGGACCAGCGATCAATTGCGGGCTGAACCATTCTGTGGCGGGAAAGAGTAACTTGCCATGTGGTATGATGATAACGAAATGGATCCCCGAACATCCTTAATTTCATCGTCATGGGTGCATTGCTCCGTATTTCCTCCCCTCCTTCCCCCTCCAATATGCGGGATCCAGACAGCCACCGCATGGTGATCAACCATCCCGTCAGTCACCCTGTAGCTAGGGTACCTAAGTAGTAGAGACACTGAGAAGAGGTGGTCCTTGCGATCCATACAATTGGTTCTATTCAGCAGGAAAATGCAGCATAAAACAGCAGCAGAAACCTGAGCTACAGCTACTCACATCTCCAACTGTTATCTCTACCTAACTACAATGCTTACTTGCTTACTTGCTTGCTTGCTTGCTTGCTTGCTTGCTTCTTGCTTTCGTATCTCCAAAGACGATCTTCCCCTCCTCCCTCCATCTTCCCCCTGGTTGGACATTCCATTGCGGGATATGACTTCACAGGCACACGGACTCCGCGCACCCCGTCCAACCCAACGTTCAACATCCAACAGCGACGAGAATGGAGTCAGTGGTGGCTTGGGATGCGGGTTCATTCGCCCGGATTCCGGTAGCAGTGGGGAGGTTAACTGTTTAGTTTGCTGGTCCTCCTCTTTCTAGGATCCCTCTCCACGTAAACTAGCCGAAGAGAAGCGAATGACTGGACGGGTAAGCCGGTTCAAGCTTTTCGTCGCATCCGCGTGTTCCTTTCCCGAGGCAGATTAAGCTGCTGCTGCTTCCATTTCTCCCCTATATCTACCGATTTACAAGGTGCTGCAATGGCTGTGGGTATGAAACTCTACATGAAGGACGGTGTGGGACTGACTGCAGCAACTCCCGGAATTGCCTGCCCTTCCTTTGCCCGACGATCGGACAACTGCTGCTGCTGCTGCTGCTGCTGCTGCTGCTGCTTTGTCAGGATCGATGTATATGCCCAACTAACTATCTGCTAACTTGCCTAATCTTAACCAGCTAATTGACTAGTTAACTACTATTACTACTAAGTTAGTATGACACTCAAAAGGACAACTCGCACATATGCCCGGCAACACGGCACATCCTCATGTCGAAGTATCAGCTGATTGTAATCGGAGACATAAATCTTGATCATGCGGAGAAGAGACACTTGAGACTGAAAAGAACTGAACAGTTCTAACATCTCGGACCATCGCCTTCATATGTATGCGTTTCTTTCCGACTCCCCGACTGACTCGACATAATGCTTGCGCTCCGATTCAAGTTTGTCCAGCAAATCCGTGACGAAAACAACAAAGTATAGACTTGGCTTTCTCTCTCTCATCCTGCGAAAGTGAAAAAAGGAAAACAGCCAAGCTGCCCGTGCTGTGCAGACCAGAAACGGCCCAAGTTCCTCTGACCGTATCTTCATCAATATTTTTGTTTTTTTTTAAGTTGATCGCCCCGTGAGTCACTCACTCGCTGCGAGAGCTGAGCTTACTTGGCACAAGCACAACTCGTGTTCTGGCGCACGGCTTAAGCCGACCCGTTGAACACAGCCTGCTTCGCTCTCTCTCTCTCCGCGGTTATCCTCGCGCGAAAGGAACGAAAGAAACAGTCAGATGGACCATGCCAAATAGCATTTTTGGAATTAAAAATAGGATTATAATGGAGAGCCCTTATGGTGTATGTGCACACACTCTTGGTACGATGGAATGGATTAGGTAAGGCACTTATAGTTAGCGGCCATCAACGGGAGAAGGGAAGGCAGCGAACAACAACACCATATCCCGTCACGTCTACCCCGGGAATGCCGCCATTGGTGTCTTTCAAATCCCTCATCAGCAAAAAGCCAGGAACACCGAAAAACACGGGTTCACACCGATAGGACCTGATGGAAGAAGGATGGCGGCGGCGGCGGTGAGTGAGTGAGCGAGCAAAAGGTCTGGCCAGGCCGTGGCGAATTACTTCACCGTGAGTCAAGGGCGATGTCATGCCCGCCGTTTGAGCTCATCTGTGGTTGAGATGATATCGAACCAACATGTAGCTTCTAGAGCTTTGAGGTTTCCCTGTCGTGGGAGCCGTTGGCTTTGATGCTGATTTGCTATTTGGGGGTTACTATGTCTGGGTCGCCCGCTGCAGCCGAACCAGCCCTACCATGTGTATACAAACTAACTGCGCAGCAGTAGCAACAAGGACTGACTGAACACAGCATGGCTGCCTTAGACAATTGGCTCCATACATCTACAGTGTACTGTTATCCAAAGATGACGATTGAAAGCCTATCGTGACACCATCACCGTCACTATCCCCACAAATCAATCACCTCATCCCTCTCACAATGACCTACCTGATTGTAGTAGTAGTACAGCAGCAACAGCACTCAATAGATACTATACCCCCCCAAGCAAAGTCTTGACATCAAAGCAAAGAATAGCAACAATGAATTAAATGACATCTTCCCCAAACCTAAACCCAAACCCAATCTTTCATCCCCATCAACCTGACATCAATCTTGCATCAACCCTCCATCACCATAAAGAACCAACTATAAATACCCCCTTGATCACTGCTGCATAGCCATACCTATCTCAAACCATATCTCCAACCAACCAATCTACCAAACCAAATCAACCCATCCCAAGCTAAAAGAGCTACTACGCAGCAGCAACAACCAAAATGTCCAACCAATACGAACGTCAAGCCGAAGACCTCTACGAGGCCGAGAACGACCCGTCCCCGGTATCTGGCACCTACCGGGATAACTCGTACGCACACGAGACGCGATCGGGTCTGAGGAACCAGGTCCCTGTGACTCGGGACGATGATATCTATGAGGATCCGATGCAGCCGCCTTATTCGAATACGGATCAGCAGCTTGGTATGTCTTCCTTCTCCCATTTCATTCCTTTTCATTAAGGAATGATTATGTGGCGGGTGAATGAGTGAATGTATGCTAACAGGTCTGGTTGGGTTTACAGCTCAAGACGAAGACGAGGCCATTGATCAAAGTAATGTGATTAAGGGTAGGACGAGGGGCGCGAAGCCGCAGACTCAGAACCAGTATAATGAGGGCCCTGGTGAGGATGAGTTGCCGGATGAGGTGTTGTATGGCAATGTCGGGACTTCGAGTACTCGGTATGCTTGATTGATTACGTCTTCTTCCGTATATCGTTGGAGTGTGGATGATGGGAAGGGTGTATGAGTTATGTTGTGGTTTTGTTTTTATAATTATGGTTGATGATATGGATAATTATGTGATATGTGTAAATTATCTCTGGCAGAATATGTATGCTCTCAATGTTTCATTTTCGGATATTATATAATGATAAGACGTCAAGTCATAAATTCGTTTGTCCCATACTGACCAAGAGTTTGTGCCTGGTCCTGGCTTGGCTTGGTTGCTGTCAGTGCCGGACGTGGACCGATGTCGGGTTGAAGTCAGGTCTGCGAGCATTGTGCTTATGTGACTCGAGTAACGGACCTGTGGCATGTGTCGATGGTTGACAGTAAGGGACTCCGGGGAAGGCCTCCGCCGCACCGGACCGTTGCTGCACGACGGCACTCTGAGGTCATAGGGATGCAGGAGGGGCTGATCCCGCTATCGCATGGATGCTTGTTTGCGGAGGGTCGACAATTAAGCTTGGGGCTCGCTTCGACTCAGATCCATGAGCGAATAGAGTGTTAATGGAGTTTCAAGTCGGATTCACGACAGAACCCGAGTCTGTTATCGGTTAGATGACATCCAACTAGACAACGTTGAAAGCACATACCACGAACTGCTCCAGAGACTCTTCAAAGAGCTCGTTGTTCACTCCAATACCGCCTGGATGCTCGGCGGGAGATAATGGGTTCTTGACCACTAGAAGTAGAGGTGGTCAGCGTACGGCTGTAGAGGGAGTCATCGTCGTAAGCTAAGCCAGAGCGTACCGTATTCGACGTAGAGATTGATGTAGATCTGCTGCAAAGCAACACGCATGTTTGGACTCTTGAGGTCCGTCAGCATGACGAACTTGATGTTGGTCGGAGTTTCGTAGTAGTGGAGCTTGTATTGGCTCGTGCGGTAGGTAACGAAACTATAAACATGGCCGAGTTGTTAATGGCTGTCCTCGCAGTCGAGTTGTCTCGTCGCTGTGGTGTAGAGTCCTTACTTGTCGTCCTCGCCTCCTAGCTTGCGAACCATGTTGCGCAGGGAGAAAACAGTACCGAAGATGAGTTTGGCATCGTCGTCCGTGGCGCGCGCAGTTTGGCCTAATGTTGCGGGGAGACCCGGAGTAGATGTCTCGGAAGTCGGTCGTGAGGACTTGCTGCCAGTCATAGAGGTTGGGCGTGGGAGCCAGCGTCGATTATAGATGCATTCAGCTAGGAAGGGAGAGACCCGGTTAGCACCATCAATTGGAATGGCTGGGGATGGGTGGATGGATGCGAGGGAGGTACCATGACGATCGAAGATATAGAAGGAGTAAACAACCATGATGCCGACAGGGGAAAGTAGCGAAGATAACGGATTAGAGACGAACAGTCTATATTTGGAGCGTCGCAGAGGTGGCTTGAAACGTGTCTTCCCGACGATAGAGATTCAAGATGGTAAGCCCCAGAAAAGGAGATCGAGGGCGGGTCTGACGGGGGGAAAGAAGGGGAGAAGGTTAAGCTGATCAGTTGAATTAGACTCGGGGATCTTACTCGTGGGCGGTGAGTCGCTCAGATCCACGGATTCTCGATCCAATTCCATTTAAAGAAAAACAACAATCCGATTATATGCTGAACTCCCCTGTTTGAGGATTCCGTTTGTGGTTGATGAGTTGTAGTATGGGGATTATATCGAGCAGATCGTCAAGTGATGCTTTGAAGTTCATTAAATCGTGCCTATCATTATTTCTTCGGGGAAATTCTGAATTAACGCCTCGTAATGCTTAGTATCAGCCTTACATAAATCTGGTGCCCTGGGCATCCACCACTTCTTCAACCACCACGATTTCCCCTCTCAACTTATCTCCCCCGTCGATCTCTTTCAGCTCTCTTCCTCTCTTCGGTCCTGTCTTTTGATCTCGCACCGCAACCTTGAGGAGAAGTAAATCTTTTCTTTCTCCTCCTCTTCTTCCCGGAGTCCCTGTTCCACAGCACTGAATCCTTCTTCAGTCGGTCCCTCTTGCCAAATCTTGACTTCGGCGCAACGGCTGCTTATCTCCATTGCCTCGTAAACCCCGATCTTTCCCCACACTTCATCACAGGCAACCGTCATTTTTCCTCTTCTCGTCACGGCCGACCCAAGTCTGCCAAGTTCCGATCTTTGTGTGAAACACTCGGGACCCTAAATCCTTGCCGCGGTGGTTCTGTCGTCGACATCTTCCAATGGCCTCAGGGGACGCCGAGCTCCCCCAGCAGGATGCCAGCCCGATCACCACCGAGCGGCCACCTCTGCCGCCCTTTCGCTGTGTGTGAGTTGCACTGCTTTGCTCGTCTCATCTTCCGAATCTGCCCTCAGGCCTGTCTCTGGCTTTCTTCAACCGTTTACTCATGCTTCCCGGATGCTCCTACATGGGGATACTGATTCACATCGACTTCGGAAATTAGTTCCACCCCTTCATACGAAAGTCCCCAGAGACATCATCGCCGGAACCCAATAGTCAGGCGTCCAGTCAAGGTAGGTCCTCGTTGCTCTAATAATGCACTCTCATACGTGCTGTTTGATTACCGCTTATGACTACGCCTGCCTCTTCATTGTATAGCTCTTTCGCTAATCGTTGTTACCAGGAAACGCTGAATGCTCGATCCGAGTATTATACCAGCCAGGATGATGGCACTGCTGAGCACCGGATCAATCAATATGTTATCAAACAAGAGATCGGCAGAGGATCATTCGGAGCAGTGCATCTTGCCACTGACCAGTTTGGAAACGAATATGTACTTGCCCCTGCGCAACATCGTCTCGGGTATCTCCTGAAGAAGCTGACCGAGAATGCACCGTTCAGGCTGTAAAGGAATTCTCCAAGGCCCGTCTACGGAAACGTGCGCAGTCGCATCTTCTGCGCAGGCCCCGAGGCCCTAAGCGTCCCTCAGATGGGTTCAACTCCCCACTGCATCGCCGCCCGCCGGGTGGGGATGAGCACAAGGAAAACGCTCTCTACTTGATCAAGGAAGAAATTGCCATCATGAAGAAGCTGAATCACAACAACCTTGTGTCTCTAATAGAAGTCCTCGATGATCCTACAGAGGACTCGCTATACATGGTCATGGAGATGTGTAAGAAAGGAGTGATCATGAAGGTCGGCCTCGAGGAACGAGCAGATCCTTATGATGACGACCAATGCCGTTGTTGGTTCCGCGATCTGATTTTAGGAATCGAATACCTACATGCGCAGGGTATTGTACATCGCGATATCAAACCGGACAATTGTCTATTGACGAGTGACGACGTCTTGAAAGTCGTCGACTTTGGAGTGTCGGAAATGTTCGAGAAGGATTCAAACATGTTCACCGCAAAGTCAGCAGGTTCTCCTGCCTTTCTTCCGCCGGAACTGTGCGTCGTGAGACACGGTGATGTCTCAGGAAAGGCCACGGACATATGGTCTATGGGGGTCACACTGTACTGCCTTCGATATGGCAGGCTCCCATTTGAGAAGGCAAGCATCTTTGAGCTTTACGAAGCCATCAAGAACGACACTGTTGTATGCGAGGGAGAGACCGACGAGAACTTCAAGGATCTGATGTTCCGAATCCTGGAGAAAGACCCGGCCAAGCGGATCACAATGGAGGAATTGCGGGTAGGTGAAGCATGAACGCTGCCTGGACGCCATTATCTTACTCATAGACTGCATACAGGAACACCCTTGGGTGACGAAGAACGGACTTGATCCTCTTCTACCAGAGAGCGAGAACACCGCTGAGATCGTCGGTCTGCCCACAGAAGAAGAGATGAACTCCGCCATTACGAAAACTATTGGTCACGTCATGGCCGTGGTAAGTTAACAATCTCATTCAATATACTACTATCGTGATTGGTAAGTTTCAGGCTAACGATTACAATAGATCAAAGCGGTTACGCACTTCAAAAGACTGATCGACCCGGCAAAGGCAGACCCGCCCATGCAGAGTATACTTGGTCAAGAATACGAGACGCACTTTGTTGAGCCTCCAATGGAGATGGAGCCAGAAGAGAGCTTCACAGCCAGCGGCAATATGCCCATACTCAACAAGAGCCAGAGTCTGAACATGTATAACAGGCGACCTTGGGAACGTGATAACGTGTTGCAAGGCTTCCATCAGCGTCGCGACGATCTAATCCACAACCAGCTTACCGACAGCAGCGAATCTCTCAGCCATCACAGTAAACCCGGACCTGCGCCAGGCAACAACGGCAGAAATGCTTCCAGAATGGAGCCTGAACGGAAAGATTCCGGGTCCATTCGCAGTCACAATATCGCCGGAGGGTCGATTGACGATTTCCAATCCAACTCCAACCCTCAGTCCCCGTCTCCTTTCGTCCCGCTATCCCGGGCTAGCTCGGTCACCACAAAGCGCAGCGTTGAAGGAACCCGTGGCCATGCACGCGATCCTCTGGAGGAGGAATTTCCGTTCCTATACATCGGACCGTCAACATACACCGGCTCGTCCAACGAACCCAACATGGATGCTGACACCGATCCCATCTTCGAAGAACCTGACACCATGATATCTGCCGAACCCGACGAGATGGACATCGACGTATCCCATCCAATTGTAAGCGAGTCTCCCGGTGCCGCGGATTTCGACATCTACGAGACCGCCTATCGACAAGAAATTGAACGCATCCGGACCCGCACACTTCCCCGGCAAGGCACCATTCCTAAGATGTACCTCACCCGCCGCGTGGAAGGACGAGACGATGTGAAGAAACTCGTGGGACAACATAGCCCCGATTCACCTATAGCATCAGGCCGAAAGAACACAGGCCTAAGTCTGAGCTCTGCAGTTAGCGCCATCAGACTTCAATTGGAGCAACAACAGCGACAACAAGAACAAAAAGCACAGCAGGCTGCAGAGAATCAAAAACCGGCCCCACTTCGCCCATCTGCACCATCTGCCTCTGGTGGTATTCCGGAGCCAGTCGCATCGTTGTCTGCGGCGGCTGGCACCACCACGACTAGTGCCCCTGAGACATCTAATCCATCAGATATCTCCTCGACAACCAGATTAAGGTCCTTGCTTGATCGGGTCAGGAGTAGTCAGGACCCGTGATCGAGAGAATGATGGGAGAGGACTGCCCTGGGTATAGGTCGACAGCGGGCAACTACGGAGTCATGTCTAGTATAATAGAAAGGGGGTTATTATTACCGTTGCATGCAGCAGCCAGAAGGAAGAAAACTACCTGGCGACACATTCCCTACTGTACTTACGTCAGATAATAGCATTTCTGACAAGCTTAGATATAGCAGTGTAATGCAAAATCCTTAGAACACTCGGTATGAATAATAATCATGCAACAAGCAACCACCAGCCAGCCACAGGCTCGACGGCGACCCAATACATATTACGATGCACAAATATTATAGTAAAGCAGTGCTGGAGCTAGAGATATTACATCTGACGTCTACGCGTTTGGAGCTGTGCTTAATAGTGCTTGCTCCTCTTCAACTTCTGTTGATCCTCTGTTCGTCTTTCTCCAATATGGCACGATGACCTCTTGAAGAAAGAGCTGAAAAGCTGTACATATAACCTTGTCAAGATCTGATCACTAAAAGAATTAGTAATTATACAATATATTATGTCCTGACCATAGAAGAACCACGCGCTCAGAGACAGCGGAGAGGGTCAAGGCAGAGGAAGAGGAAGAAAAGTTGGCTAGTGGAGAAGAAGCCACAAGCGGAAGAAGAGAAGAATGCCAATAAGGGAGACATGAGGAGAGGGAGAGAGATAGAGAGCACATGATGCAAGGCAAGGAAGTTAAGCCCAAAACAAGGAAAGTCAATATGTCACGTCATATTCATGAAGTTCGTATGAATGGAGACTTTGGAATAGTGCTCCGAAAGCCCGATGATGTGTGCAGATTTCAATATGCATGGAAGATCATCAACTCAGTGCATCATTAAGGTGCATGTACGCATAAGGAAGGAGAAAAAAACGCAGGAAATTGATCAAGGAAAGTGGACCAATCAGGCTTTTGGTGACGAGGTTGACCGACTTTTGCACAGCTTCAGCCAGATACGCGCAAGTTAAGCCAGCCCAGAGATAGTAAAATTGGACATGTCTGTCGGACGCTTCAACTCGGTCATAGGGATATCGATCCGCCAAGCATGAGCAATCAAATTGTCCATCAAGCCGCCCCGCCGAAGAGCGGGACCCCGATGCGCAATAATGTGAGATGGGAAGAAGAAGAAAATAACGTATGAAGGATGTGGCGCGCATTGCCTTGCTTCCTTTACATTCCGATTTGCTTTTCTGGTGAGGGATTCCGAACCAATGCTAACTATCGTTCATATTCAATGTTGCAATTCGTCCGTCATGCCATGATAAACCGGGAAATCGGAGACGCTGTGTGCTTATTCTTCATGTCATTCCGGCCTATTCTCTGGTGGTTTGGATATGGGTAGATCGGAGGCTGGTGTGGGCGGTTCATCTGGATATCTGCTAGTAGGATGTATGAGACTCCTCCGGTTGCTTTGTGAGAAAGGATGTCTGTCCGGTGGGAGAGGCTCAAAAGGCACCCCCGGTTCCCGTCGTATGAGTGGTGTGTCTCTATGACCTAAATGTAGGGTTCCGGGTGATGGCAAAGTCTGTCTCAAATCCGGACGCGGTAGCTCTCGCATCGAAGAGCCTATGTCTTGATTCGGCATATCCCTTGGCCGCTCGTCGCTACTCGGTCCCATCAATGGAATTGGCCTCCCCGGCGGAGGAACGTAGTGCATTTCATGCCGTGGTAATTCCGGCGGGCGACTGCTGCTGGCCTGAGGCGAAAATGACGGCAACCCTGGTGCGACTCCGGAGGGACTAGTGGGCGTAGACGAAACTTTCAGCTTGTGAGATCCAGACCGCCGTGGGGGTGGATACGTTTCTCCACGAGCCTCAGCAGCTGCCTTGCGCCGTTCCGATTCGGCCTTACTAGGCCGTCCACGCTTCCGTGGAGGCTCTCCTCTGGCAGTGACGCTCTCCGAACTTGGGGACAAGAGGGCCGAAGCTCCACTTTCGCTACTGTAAGAAGCGGTGCTCGTCGCAGGGCGTGGTTGTATCGCACGCGGGGCACGAATTGCCCTGTCAGAAGGAATTAGGGGCCTCTTGCGCAAGACGCTACTGCTTTCTAGAGGAACGGTTGCTGGTACGGAGGGTTCAGGGGGTTGCGGGGGAATCGAGCCGAGGCTGTGAGTGACGGATAGTTGAACATGTTGCAGCATGTTACAGAACGCTATTTGACAGGAATTGAGGGAGCGACCTGGACAGAATCGGATCAGCAATGCTAAGTCAACCATCCAGAGCATGAAAGGCTGTCCTCGTACGCAGTCAATGCGAACAGGAAGTGAGTCGCATTAACTCAAGCTGCCCGGGGCAGAGGACAAGCGGAAGGTGCTGGCAGATCTGTACCTGGAGGAAGGGGTATATCCGCCCAGCTTGGGGTAATGTTGAAATCCCTGATCATTCTGACAAGATGGCTCGAAGGCACTCGGGCCTTCTTCAGAATCTCCGTAAGCAGAGTGTACTAGAGCCAGCCATACCTCCGTCAGCAAAAGCACCGGTAATTGCGACGACAGAGGGACTTCCATGCCCAAATCTGTCGTAGGAAGAGGGGCGAGGATTGGAGGCCCTACCTTCTCCTCCTCAGTCCATGGCCTCTCTGGTTGATTCGACATAGCCAGCAGACCATGGAAGTATAAGGAGGCGGTTTACCTGCTTGATGAATGACCAAACACACGAACCGAATGTAAAACCGATCCCAGAATCTAGACTGGAAGCAAGATATAAAGAGTGACGCGTCACGCGACTACGGATGTAGAACAGTCAAGAGCAAAGCACAACGCCAACCAGGTCGACACGCACCAAGCACGAATCGACAAGGGACCGAAGAAACGATAACAAGAAACAAGGGAAACAATAGAAAAAAAAGGAAGAACAGAATTTGCCACGGAGCCTCCCAAACGGAACGATGCGTCTACACCAGTAAGTGTATCAACACGTGGGTTCTTAGATAGAGATGCAAAAGCAAGCTAGGAGAGCAGCGAATAAATGTCAAGAAAGAGGAAGAGGGTCAAAACAATGGTCAGCAAACGAATGAAAGGAAGATGAGCCGATGCACATGGGTTGAATAGCAGACATTGAAAGTCAAATAATCGTTCACTGAGGTAGTGGAACACATGAGAGATCGCAAGGGTAAAAGCAAGAAGACGGCGTAAGGAGAGGCTATAGAAACAAACAACCCAGTAGGAACACCTCCGAATGGATAACAGTTGCCTCTGCAATTTCAGGCCACCGCGTGGAACAAAGGCTTGGGAAAGTTCCAAAAGGAGGAAAGAAGAAGAAAACAAGGGGAATAAAAAAAAAGAAAAAGCTTTAAAATCAAAAGAAGAAAAAAAAAGGGAACGGAGATAAAAATAAACGATGGAACCAAAGTGGATCGTGGCCCTAAGAGAGAAACGTCAGGGCAGTTGGCTGCCGTCGTCGCTGGAGATCGAATGGATTTCTGGAAAGAACAGTTTCAACGGTGCATACTGGTACCACCTCGAGGGTGAAAACGAATGTAAGAAGAGGAAAAGGGGGGAAGAGAGACGCTCGACCAGTAGTGAGGTAACACCGTACCCTCTCAAAAACGTTTTCTAGCCAAACGGACTTTTTAAGTCGGGGCTGCGCAGGAGAGCACTGGTGCAGATGCCAGACATGCGGCCGGTTGGCAAGAGGAAGGCTGCAGGGACTCCTATTCTTTAGTTCCCCCTCTACCTTGCGACCTGCGACTTTTGGAGAGTCGAAGACGAGAAGAGAGCCACAATGGGTCAGAACTTAAGTGACCCGAATCAAGGACAGCGGACCCCAACCTGCCAGAGAGGGACTAGACCGGAAGCTACCGAGAAAAGGATAGTGTTTCAAGAGCGATGGTTTCAAAAATGCCATCAAGTGTCGGTGGCATTCGCAGCAGAGGGGAAGGGGAGAGAGGGGAGGGAAGCCAACCGCACGCTCAACCGGGAGGGGCGCGTTAGCTCTGGAATTTCCGAGCCAGTTCGAATAAGACCAGGAGGGGTGCCAAAAAGCAGCGAAAGGCTAAAGATGCATGAAAGCTGGGAAAACGATGTAAACCCGGACGGGTAACAAGAGCAGGGGGGCCACAAGACCAAAACCGACTCGGCGTGAAGAAGCAATGCAACAACAGCCTGCGGCTACTGCTGTACGCCCTGGCTACGAAATCAGACAAAGTTAAAGTCCTGTGCACTAGAAAAGGGGTGGATAAGTTGAGAAGACGATGGCAAATGAGATGAGAAGTAAAGGAATAACATAAAATGGGGGGGGGGAAATAATATAATAATAATAATAATAAATATAAGGAAGAAAATCGAAGAGGATCGTCTAGGCATATCCAGGAAGGCAAGACTTGCCGCCTCTGGGTCAAGAGGCGTTCCTCTGGGGCAAAAAAAGACCCTCTCACGGGACACAGCGCGTTCTGACGGTACATGATGGGCGACAGGCGATTGATGATGAGTGGGTACGGGCGCCCCAAGATGTTGGGTCAATGGCCTGGAATCGACAGGTTGCTCAGAAATGAAGGCACTCTTCTCCTAAGGGAACGAGGTTCGGGGTTGGGGCCCGGAAGTAGGTAGTGCGGTCGATCCATCCCGACAGCAAATTGTCTCTTGTGTGTCAGTCCGTGTACTGTAATGCATACAGTTACAGGAAAATGCAGAAGCATGCATTGGCCCTATTCACGATAGCGGGAATGCATCCGGCGATGACTGGCAGAAAAATGATAGCAGCGGAGGTGGTTGATAACCGCAGAGTGGGGGTGTTGGGCTCCGCAATAGGCGCGGACGAGAGCAAAATCCTGGAGGCTGGGTAGAGAGGATGGATCCCGTTAGTGCAGAAGGCGATTGAACGAAGGCTGCAAGGATGTTCCGGAACGGCCAGCCCAGACACTAAGCCGTCTGACTGGATACTTCCAGTCCACTCACAGTATTGCTCATCCTGCCTAGCATCGGAGCAGATTGAGTGTATGGTCCAGAGATCATGTTGACCATCTGGATGAAAATTCTCTTCGGAAGCTCAGTAGCATATGAAAAAAGAGAAGACCGACTCATAATAGATGAGAGTCAGGGAACAAGAGATAGCTGCCGGCATTAGTATGGGTTGTTGCGCAGAAGCAAATTTTGCGGTCGTTCTTCTCTTCCCTACTTTTATTTTCCTTCTTTATAAATCCGATTCCACAAATCGCCGTTTCGATTTATTTTTCACCATAATTTTTTTTTGTCCGACCAAATTGGTCGGCACGGCGGGCGCTCAGGGACAAGAAAAATAAACCCATCGGGAAGAGATGAAGCAGACCGACCAGCCGACAAAAGCCTTCCCCCACAAGGCAGGCTGGGCTCATACCACCGCGCTTGTGAACTCGCTAGACGGGCTAGTACTACACAGTACATCGTCAGGTCATCGTGGTGACGATCTAGGCAATGTTGCCGCTGATTTTCATTTGACGGGTCGATTGTCGGAAGGTGGCCAACAAGTAAGTATTATTAGTAGCAATGCGAGAAAGCAAAGTGGTCTGTCTGCACCTGTGCATCGTAACATCGGATCGAGACAGACAATGGCCCATGCACGAGAACCATGCAGGAGTAGCAAAGCCCCGCCAACATGAATCAACCGTCAGACGGTAGTCCACTATAGTCCTGCATGGACAGGTTGTCACTGAGGCCGATGGGTTTCCCACCGGCTCTCTTCGACCTTCCCCGACGAGTCCGAATCACGGTCGTTTATGGCCAGGAATGAAAGACAACCGTATCCATTGATCAACGGACCGTAATGGAGATGAGCGGGGGTTTCGAGGTGTGAAATCGACCAAGAGAACGAAGCACATCGCGGGAAAAGGGGAAGATCGAAACAAAGGGAGTTCCGAGACGAGGAGGACTTGCCTTTGGGGAATGGCAGAGGGGCCTGTGGCGCAGTCTGTAACCAATTAACCGCTGACCGTACCATACTACGATAGTACTAAAAACTACCAGTAGGAAGGGTAGAACCTTCCGGCAACCAGGTAAGCTTACCCTACTTGGCCGCTGTTTGGTTTGGTAAAAAGCCAGCACTTCGGTACCCGCCGCGGAGGTACCGGTGACTTCCTGGCAGGCGGGAACATTGTGGCAGACCCACACCTCAGGTACCCGTAGCGCTTGTAACTAAAGGGAATTCCAGACTGCGGTAAACGCTGGCGAGGGCTTGGAAAACTTGCGGTGCGTAAAATCGTGATGTTTTTTGTTTTTTATTTTTTATTTTTACTTTTCTTTCTTTTTTTCTTCTTAAGAGGAAAAAAAATGTCCGATTGATGAAGAGATTGACTCGAAATGATCCAAATGTATGGACTTGATCTTTTTGATTTTTATAATTTACTACTTATTATGTGTTTGCAGTGTGTATGTCGAAGTATTTTATCATTTAGTCTCTCAATATTCGAAACTCTTGGATCTTGTCTTAGCAAGTTTGACCCATGTATGGCGCTGATGCTGTTCTTTGCACACTAGGCGCCCTAGTAGGTTAATTAACTTCAGACCAACGTATCTTCACCCTCCGCCAGGGATGTCCATCGTGGTCGTAGTAGTATTTCTTAGTATTCTCTTTCCTAATATTAATAATACTTTGTAAACTCAGGCTACAAGAATTCCTTTTCCGTATAGCTAGTGCTCTTTTTATGTGCGTGTGTATGTGGGCGTGCGTATATGCTTTAGTGTCTGTAATTTCTTCACCGTCTGGTAGTATAGCGGAAAAATTCATCTTAATTCATTTAAAGATGCATGACTAGTTAAAGTTTTCGAGGGAAGTATCTAGCATGTAGTTTTACCTTCCTGAAGAAGGCAACTGATGTTATCCACCAGAGAGTACTTGTGTGGAAGAATTGGCCTGCGCTTAGGTGCAAGATCCATGTTCTAAGACGGTCTGCCTCTTCTGCGCACAGATGTGTCTTTTGGCAATCCACCGATACTCTGCATTAGTTAGTAAGTTAGTCGATTCCTACGCTTATTCATTAAGCCCATCACGGTTTCACTTCGGTTTTCTCTTTTCCCTTCTCGTCTTACACACATTCCTTTTTAGTTTTTACATTAAGTAGCTACTATTTGTAATGATGATGATTTCTCATCCTTTTCTTTTTCTATAAGCCCTAAAATGAAAAGCACCCGGGGTTCTGTGTGAGAGGACGGAATTGGCCCTAAGCAGCGATGAAATGCACGCATGTGGATCGCATACCATAATCCTCGGCTATAGGTATCTGCTATCTCGCTATAGTGTGCCGTGTACCTAACGGGGTACACCGTAGGCACAACTCAAGGCCTAAACATCAGTGCCGGTGGGTTTGCTCCGAAAAAGGTACCTATCATGGCTGTTGAAACCCAGACAGGTACTTAGGAGGTACCAGTTACCTCGGAGGCTCTCTCTCTGGGGGTGTGTGTAAGTAAACTAAGTACTCTCTGAAATGGCCCCAAAACAATTCTCCCCTCATCCTGGTTATAACAAGAATGTTATAATACCATACAATACTAGTAGTCTAGTGTAGTACATACACAGACAGGCCAACTCCCTCTGCGGTAATCCAACCCACTTCTATCGAGGCAACACCGGTTCATGCATGGTCATATCCTGATTGTCATGGCTTCAATTTCCCATCATCCCGTCTTACGTTTGACTGGATACACAAGCTCTGTATCACGATTCGCTCTTCCCTCTCTTTTCCCTCACCTTAAAATGCTGAAAGGCTGGGGATCACTGCCAGGTCCCATGGTTCAGACGAAGGTTTCACAGAAAGAAAGTTCAAACTAAGCACGGACTCCGAGAAGAATGGGAGCGTTCCGTCCGGCGTGGGACGGCCTGCATCTTGGAATCTCGAGATCAGTCCAGTCATCCAGTGAGTTCTCCTCCGTGCTAGGTCCGTCCCTGCTCCGGATGGAGATTCCGTGTACCTAGTGCTGCCATTAAAACGGTAGTGATCCCATTTGACTCCATCCATCCGGCTAAGTCTACCTGACCACCACTCATTTTGAACTCTGCTACGCTACCTACGGAGTGCATATACTTCCTGCCTGCATTTACCCAAAATGCGATGGCCTCCTCCAATCGCTAGCCGCCCCGAACCACGTCAGTCTGGAAGCACGGTAGAAGAATGCTCCTGAATTCGACATGTCGTCCAGTACAGTCATTGCGTTGCATCCTAATGCTTCTCTTGCAGATCCTTTTTTTATCTGCGTTCTCCACTGCATGTGAGTCCAGTACACCGGCCGTGGTATCCATCTTGCCATTTGATCTTCCGTCCGACCACCTAGCCATTGGATAGGAGGATTAGGAGAGGGAGCTGCATGGCCAGGCGGACCCTAGCCCTAGTCTTGGTGATTTGGGCGTCTCGTGGCCTATGGTTTTGACTCCCGCATAAGCGAACCGCAAGTTGGTTGGAGGACAGTCTCTCCGTCTCCCCATCTGCAGGTGCCGGTCGTCTTAGCTTTCACGCGCTCTTCCTGCTTCATAACTACCCGGTGCCCCGTCCTCGGAAGATGCGACGGGAAGGGGGTAGCTGGACTTGAGATGGTACAGTAAGTCTGTATCTCCCAGGATTACGAATCGCAAGTTCCCTCCTGTGCTTTGACCTACGATGCCTACGCTTTGTCTTGCTGGCCTGTCCTTTTCCCATTAATTGTAGTCCGTTTCTGCACCCCCGTTTTCTCGGTCGTTGGCTTGAACTTGGCCCCGAATGCAATGTCCAGGTCTCATAACTCCATTGAAAGCCAGCTTTGCTTAGAAAGAAACCCTTCCAAGTGCTTCTGCTGACACTCTGATTTCTGCAAAGGTATCGCAGAGCCGAGTATCTACTTAGGGACTATGACAACATGGATTGCCTACCAGATCTGCCCCGTCCTAGCACCATGACACCGTGAAGCCGAGTGCTCAGATCTTAATAACCCCACGATAAATACAGTATTGAACAACACCCAACTGCAAAGGGGTTAAAAGGGCAGAAAAGACCACATATAACAAGTGACCGTTAGTGGACCCCGAGTCAAACATGGGTTGGTTTATGCTAGGTCGATACTCGGTTAAGATCAGTTGGAATGCAAACACTCTCTCGCTGGGATGATAACACGCGTCGAGCACCCACTGTCTCGTCTGTGAAAGCGATGTATTCACAGAGGATGAGAACAAAGGTATAATTCAATGCGTGTTTAACTCCGCATTCTCGATTAGACCTTTTGTGTGCTTTGAAAGAGATATACCGACAGTGAAGGATTATTGTCATGATCTAAATGGGCGGGTGTCGGGTTTGTATACTGAGCCACCGAACCGTTGAGTCGAGGTGAATAGATAATGGACCGCCATGGCTTAGAATAGAATGACAATAACATTGAAATGAAAGACTCCCCATTTCTCAGTCCTCTCTGTAGGCTATTCCCGGCTAACACTGGGGTGGTCGTGGAACCTTGCTCTCGACCCTTTCTAACCTCGAGGTATTCTTGGCACCCGCGGAAAACGTGGGCGATGCTTTGACTTGCGACTTTCTTTCTGGTGGTTAAGTTCTCGTCGAATTATTCTGCCAGTCTTTCCTCATCGCTTCACTTTCCCTTCTTTGCTCTCTCTCTTTTAATTTTTCATTTCTCCTTCCGCCCCCCTTCTTTTAATTTCACCATTTACCTTTTTCTTCACTTTGCTTCTCGTCTTCCACCAGACTGGAACTGCAACCACAACGACAACTTTCTCGCGCGGTCTCCGATCTAGCCTAGCCACAGCGCATCTCCCACCGGGCACCGAATAAGTTGCGCGCTCCGTCCGTGTCGTCATGTCCCCTCATGACTACGCGGACCATCAATCAGAATCTGTCGCAGATGCGGTGACCGCGATGAAGCTGGAGTCCGACGCAGCGCCCGAAAACTCAGCCATGCCAAACGGCGGAGGAGCCATGATCAAGGATGAATCGTCAAACGCGGCCTCCAACGCCTCCCCCGTCCCGACCCCAAAGGCAGAACGATCCCGATCTTCTTCTCGAGCCCCGGTGAAGAAGGAAGAGAACTACGAAGACGACGGAAGCAATGTGAAAGGGGCGGAGAACAATCATGGGGACAACGTGGAGGAGAAAGTCGGAGGCGACATTATTGTCAAGCTCGAGCCTGGACAGCCTCCCAAGTTAACACGGAGCTCTTCCCAGAAGGTTGTTCCACGGCCACCGCAGTTGTTTGCCCATCTGCCAGATAGCACAGCTGAGGCTCAAGCGACGTTCGACTTGATGGACGCATGCACGTACGCCAATAAATACATGGGTTATACTGAACATGCGATGGAATGCGATTGTGCTGAAGAATGGGGTAAGTTTTTACTGAGATATCTCCTGCGCTGTCTGTCTACTCAACCTCGCCGTCACTGGCTTCATCGTTTGGCTCCTACGCGTGGTGGCGTTCCTCAAACCCATCTTGAGAGGGGGGTGGGAACTGCCACTTGGTCTACGCTCCTGCCTTATTGTTTATTTTCTGTCCCTTCCCTATTTATTTAAACACTCTGTTATTTCACGTTGTTATTTCGATACATCTCCCCCTTTTCCTTGGTTGTTGGTCTTTTATGTCTGTGTTGTTTTGTGTGTCTTCCCCCCACCTACGGACCTAATTAGTTAACCCATGACCAGAACCGTCGGTCTCCAAAAATCTGGCATGCGGTGAAGACTCGGATTGCATTAACCGCGCGACCAAGATCGAATGCATGGGCGATTGTGGATGTGGGCCAGAGTGTCAGAACCAACGATTCCAGCGAAGGGAATATGCTCCGGTGGCGGTGATCAAAACGGAAAAGAAAGGGTTCGGTCTCCGGGCGGAGGCTGACCTGCGACCGCACCAATTCATCTTTGAGTATGTGGGCGAAGTCATCAACGAGGGCCAATTTCGGCGCCGCATGAGACAGTATGACGAAGAGGGAATCAAGCACTTTTATTTCATGTCCCTCAGCAAGGGCGAATTTGTCGATGCGACCAAAAAGGGTAATCTTGGCCGCTTTTGCAACCATTCGTGCAATCCCAATTGTTATGTCGACAAGTGGGTCGTTGGCGAGAAACTTCGCATGGGAATCTTTGCTGAACGTCACATTCAAGCTGGGGAGGAACTCGTCTTCAACTACAATGTCGACCGCTATGGGGCAGATCCGCAACCCTGTTACTGCGGCGAGCCTAACTGTACCGGCTTCATCGGGGGTAGAACTCAAACGGAGCGGGCTACAAAGTTGTCGAATGCTACCATCGAAGCTTTGGGTATTGACGATGCAGACGGCTGGGACACCGCCGTTGCGAAGCGGCCACGCAAGAAGAAGACCGGAGAGGACGATGAAGAATATGTGGACAGTGTGCAGCCCAAGTCCTTGGAGGAGAATGGCGTGACCAAGGTCATGGCAGCGCTCATGCAGTGCAAGGAGAAATGGATTGCGGTTAAGCTCCTGGGACGAATTCAGCGCTGTGATGATGAGCGAGTCCGGAATCGGGTGGTGAAAATGCATGGATACCAGATTCTGAACTCCCAGCTGGGCATGTGGAAGGAGGATCACAACGTCGTCTTACAGATTCTCGACATTCTAGACAAGTTCCCTCGTCTGACGCGGAACAAGATTATCGACTCCAAGATCGAGTCTACCATCCAACCACTGACCAGCTGTGGTGATGAGCGTGTGGAGAAGAAGTCAGCCACCTTGCTGCAAGTCTGGTCGACCCTCGAGGTTGGTTATCGTATTCCACGCATGAAGAGAGATCCCAATGCCATGACGCCAGCCGTTAATCAGTTCGGGCGGCGAGAGAACACTCGGGATGAGCGACGACGGTCAAAGTCTCGTTCCCGATCGAGGTCACGGTCTATAGAAGCCCCTCGCGGGCCAGCTGCTCAAACGCGAGGCGGACATGGCCAGAGAAATCCTCACCACCATGGTCCCCGACCCTTCCGTCGACAATTCAACCCCCTCCCGCCAGGATGGTTCCAAGCGGAATCAAATGGGAGAACCTACTATTACTCCGCTCGCGGGGACACTACCTGGACACGACCGACAAAGGCCGCTCCTCAACCGCCGCCGGCCCCGAAAGAATCGAGAGACAAGGCATTGCAGGATATCATCGATGGTATCATGAACGCCAAGGAGAACACACCAAAGGAGAAGAGCGGAACTCCAGCTACACCACAAGCGTCTAGACCAACACCGGATATGAAGGATGGTCAAGAAAAGTGGAGGTCATATAGCGAGGAGAAGCGAAAGAAAATCTATGAAAACACGGTGAGTAGTACAGTGTTTGAAGGATACCACACGAACGGCGTGCAAGTACTGACGGTGAATAGCTCTATCCCCATGTCAAGTATGTGGTGGACAAGTTTAAGCACAAACTTCCGAAAGACGACTTGAAACGCTATGCCAAAGATGTGAGATGAAACCTCTTAAAGCCTCTACAGAAGAATAGTCGAGCTAACGAATTGTTGTCGACACAGGTGGCTAAGAAACTGGTAAATTCGGATTTCAAAAACAACCGTGTTGGGGACCCTACCAAGATCGATGACAAGCAGCAAAAGAAGGTGAAGAAATTCTGCAAAGAATTCTTCGACAAAGCTGTCGTCAAGCACCGCGCATACGAACAACGGAAAGCAGAGCGACAGTCGAAGGAGCCAGATTCGAAGCCCAATGACGCGGCAGCGGAGGCTGTCGAGGATGACGGTCTGGACGTAAAGATGTCTGACGATGAGGACGATCGGGTTCCAGCACAGGATGAGGAGACGCCTACGACCATGACAGACGAAGTGCAAGGCCTCTTGAAACGTAAGAGAGAAGATGAGCCAAACACCGGTGATGGAAGCACAA
This sequence comes from Aspergillus costaricaensis CBS 115574, assembly GCF_003184835.1. Taxonomy (NCBI): domain Eukaryota; kingdom Fungi; phylum Ascomycota; class Eurotiomycetes; order Eurotiales; family Aspergillaceae; genus Aspergillus; species Aspergillus costaricensis. Next base: position 190,814 of record NW_020291839.1, read on the forward strand.
CCGAGTATACTACCCCGTCTTCGTCCAAGCGACAACGATCCTCCACGCCGCCACCACCACCCCCTCCTCCCATGAGCCCTGGTAACGAGCAAGGCCAAAGTGGCGAAGATGGGAATATGAAGAGCGATGCAGATGAGCCCACTCCTGCGGACAAACAAGATCTTGGTTCTCCTCCGCCTCCTCCGCCACCTCCTCCCTACCCTGAACAAGAGATGGATACCAACAACAATCATTTCAGCCCCGAAGATGGCGTGAAGGAGCTAAACCCGACACATATTGGCATCGAGGGACGGGTATAGCATGAGTAACCCCAGCCAGCTAGTAAAACCAAAGCTAGCCAGCTGATATCCCCACCATCCATTCCACCCCGAGGGGGGAGTTCCAGCATCGGGTCTGGTGTTCTAGGAGTTCGACTTGACTTGATATGATATGACTAATTGGCTGCCATTTATTCTTAGCCCTCCTTCTATTATTTTCCCCTTCTATATTCCCCAATACCTTAAGGGGATTTCGTCCGGAGAGCATCTGGTTCGTTTTGAACTGATCTGTTCTGATCTGACTCGATTTGGCCGTTCATCTTATTACTTGTGCCATTCTCCCCCTTGTGCTATTCTATTTTTACTATATTCTATTCCTTCCCTTCCAGTTGCTCTTTCCTTCTCGTCTGGGTTTTCTTTTATATCTCTTTTTCTATATTTGCATTCCTATCCCCTTTCATTATCACCTTTCCTTGTTCAAACATGAATACCCCCAATTCGTACCCGCGATAGCTATGATGATTGCATACCTCCCGGTCTTAGAGGAGAGAGAGAGAGAGAAAGGAAAACAACAAACGTACTCAGATATCAAGGATATTTCATTTCTTTTTAGGTTTTGTTGACGAGAGTGAGGGAGAGAGGATAAGTAGGATCATGAAGTGTATTAGTAAAAGCACATATTTATATCTATTCTCTTACCACTTCTAGATGCACCCATACGTAGTAGTGATTAAGTGTAGTGCATACATGCGTGTACAAATATATACCATCTTCATCAGTTGATATGATGCCAATACTAGTTAATCCCATAATTAGTAGTAGTAGACCATGATTCCAAAATTGGCAGTTAGCATTCTCTCAAGTTCCCTAGTACTTAAACTTACTTGGTCGTCCATCCCCCCCCAAAAACACACCCATTCGACTAGTAAACAAACTTACCTCATAGAAACATGGACAAGTCAATTCAGATACAGGTAGTAAGTACCTCCCTCACCTGAGATATTTTATTGATAGTGACCATACATAGTAGTTGAATTACTCAGGAAGGTATTACTTTTCTTTGAATGGTTGTGTATGATGTGATGCGGAATGGAACCATATGTGTCTGGTTTGTTGGTTCTCTGTATTATGTATGTATGTTATGTATATGTTTTATTGGTTCCACCTACTCTACGAGGATGATATAAATAAGAGGTTTTAAGGAAGAGAATAGTGTCCAGTCAGTCCACACACGCACATATACACCCCCGGATATTCTACCCATTCCATTCATTCATAGCACAATAAGGATATTCATGTATGTTCGAGAGAGGCAAAGAAAAAAAAAAGAAAACGTGAAAAAAGAAGCAAGGAAAAGGCGTAAAGGATAAAAGGGAAAAACTCCTCTAGTAGAAACTCTCCACGATACTCTCCTTGTTGGCGTTACCCATACCAACACCACGGGGACCCATCTCACCCAGACGGAAGACACTTTCAATGACACTCAATTCCGTGGCTGTCGTGTCCAGACCCGTGACAGCGAGCCAGTCGTTCACGACCATACCGGCACCGACGACGGGGCTACCGCGGTTGACACTACCAGCGACGAGGGGCACTTGCAGGAGGGAGGAAAGTTCATCCTGGTCACGGATGGAGGTCTTGGGGTGGACGATACCACCTTGGTTGGAGAGGGCCATGTAGGAGCCAGTCAGAACGTTGTCGGCGACGGTTTGACGGAAGACTTCGACGCCGAGGACATCGGCGATGCTGTTGGTTTTGACATGTTAGCATGAGTGTGCAAAAATTGCATGTATGTGTGTGTAAGGGTATCACGGGCATACATTTCTTCGGTTTCCCGCTCGAGATCCGGGTGGATCAGCGCGACATGGTCGTTACAGCAGATGACGTTCCCCAGAGCCGATAGACGTTCCTCTATACGTTGAATCTTCACCGTATCGGGTAGCGTATTCCGGAGATGTTGAAGCTCTTGGTCTGTCGTGGTGGTGGGGACGAGGAGACCGTTGCGGTTTCTGATATTGGGCGAAAGATGGTCAGCGGATTTTGATACGGAGATCAAATTTGAGTCCGGGCCTAGACATACCCTGCCGTCAGACGGCCAACAATGCGGGTTCCGGCAATGGTTGCGTGGCAGATGGGAATGACATCTTGCAATTCGGCCTCGAATACACTAAATGGAGCGTTAATGGGACTGGGTTGTGCTTCTGGTAGAAACGGGTGTATATATGCACCTGTAGAAGTTCTCGGAGGCGCCAATGGCAACAATAGCGTAGGAGTTGGTGAGACGGGAGAAAACACCGACCCTAGAAAATAAATATGCATTAGTGAAGGGTCCAGAAGCTGCGAGGTCTGGGCCGCATGGTCAAGCAGGCCAGCAGAAAATTCTCCGGGGTGCGTCTCACTCGTTGGAGTTCTCGAACTGCGCGCGGACGGCCATAATTCCTTCTGTCGGAGTCGGAGTACTAGTGGTGGAAATAGTGATTAGGTCTTCGCTTCGAGAGAGCGAGGAAGTTGATCGAGTGCCCGTGAAAGGGAAAGAGATCGCTGGGAGGAGAGAGAGAGAGAGAGAGATTCGAAGTGGTGAAGGCGGCGGGGTGAGGGCGAGGCAGAGCCTGTCGGGAAGAAGTTCGAGGCGGGGAAAACGGCGAGAAAGGAACACAAAGTGCTAGAACAGGACTTTGCGACTCGCAATTGACGAGAGACAGGACTCGATCAGGCACAAGACGCAGGCAAATTAGAGAGCACAGCAGGGTCGTGAACCGCAGTGATGGAGGAAAAGCCCGAGGAAATAAAAAGCTTCGAGCGATAGCCCCGCCTATGGCACTAGTCCCAATCGGGGTGGAAGGCGGCGACCGGGCAGAACCAGTCATGAGTCAGCAATCAGCATCAGTCATCATATCCCCCCGTCGACTCATCGCCAGCAAGACATGAGCCATTATGATTCATCCTCCGGTGGGTCTAGATTCCCCAGTAACTACTAGACCCAGCCCCCTTTACATAGTTGCACCGCCGCATAGTACGGTTCCCCACTCCGGGTGAGAAGAGACGTGAGATCAAGAAGGACGAACTCAATAAAATAAAAATTAGAAATCATGTTTATGAAGAGAAGATCCTAACCACTTAACGCCTAAGGGGAATCCTCCGTAGCTAAATACATAACCAGTCGCTAGGTAATCGAAAAGAGAAAAGGCCTTACATATCCCAACGAAGAAGTCTACTTCAAAACTCCGGGTGAGAATCCTAGCGCGAAAAGACAAATCAAGATAAGCCTGCGCGCACACTCATCCCCTTCCCCGCTAAAAGGGGGGACGAGGCCCTGGGGGAGGTGGAGGAGGCGGCGGCGGATAATAAAGACTTGGGGGGTGGTGTCCCGTCATAAAACCGGGTAGGGGAGGTCGATGAAAGTTGGACCCCGGCGGAGGAGGAAGGTGAGGAGGCCCTCCCATGGAGGCAAAAGGATCAGGCAAGCCGAGCTGTTCGTTGATCGGGGGAATCTGTTGCCCCGCTGGAAGAAGACGACGGGGCTGTTGTCTCTGGGGGGTGGGTGGAGGCAGCACAAATGGTCGAGTTTCGGCAGGGCCGTGGGCCAATGGCGGCTGTGCAGGCTGGGGCAGGAGGGCTCGATGAGTCGAGAGGCGTGGAGCAGCTTGTGACAGGGGAGGGCGCGGAGGCTCCGCCGCAGCAATATCTGCCAGGGCTGACAATGCTCGGGGACGCAAGTCAGGCAGCACCACCGGAGGACTGATCTCTGCCGGTACTGTGTTGCGAGGAACTTCAACAACCCCGGTCGCTTTCACCAACATGTCGAGGATCTGTTCAGCGGTCATGCCGGCAAAGGGGCCTGCGTCCCGGATTTCCTTCATCTGCGGATCAATGTCGTCGCCCACCTTGGCCCGCTGAACGAAGTCGTCCCAGCCAAAGTAAGCACGATCGTAAAGGGCTGCCCCAGAAGGATTCCGAACATAGTTGGAGTTGAAGCCTCTGAACACTTCTCTGGCGGGTGGTACCACTCGTCCGCGCTCCGGCTCGGTTTCGGAATCATCAGTCTGCAGTGTAACGTTAGTAGCCATTCCTGGTTCCGAGCACCGGATTTTATACATACCTCAGTATGCTCATCATCTTCCGCGGCACGGCGGCCTTCGACAAAAGTCATATACGCCCCCTGACTGGCCAGCAAGTGCTCTTCTCGAATATTGCGGGCTTGGGCCTGTTGTTCGTTGGTTGTCAGGAGCTCGTCTAATGAAAGGAATAAGCGTCATAACTCACCCGATATCGCTCCTCAATAGCTTGCTTGTTGGCCTCGAATAGCCGGTGCTCCTGCGCCACCTTTAGTTCGTATTCCCGGCGTAAAACCTCCTTCCGTCCATTTAGTCTCTCCTTCAACTGCATATTGACTTCTTCAAACTCTGGCACATTCTTATGTGCGTTCTTATCGCGGGCCAGTCGCTTCTCAGACTGCGTGGCTAGCACTGCCAGCGCCAGCCGCTGAGCAGCAGCCACTTTCTTGAAGGCCTTATCCAACTCCCGTTGCCTGTCCCGCAGCTTCTGGGTAGCTGCACTTGGGGAAGGAGAGCGGTCAGGCTCCACATCGCTCGAGCGATCTAGTTGTCGACCGGTGCGACCACCACGACCACTGCGTGCGGCGCCTCGTCCTCGTTTGTTCACTGCGAAACGCGCTGAGCCGCGACTCCGTCCACCACGACCGCGGCCTCGAGTCCGTCCACCGCGGGTTGGTTTACCGGCCGTCGACTCCGTGGCTACCTCTGGCGTGGATCCTTCAATCTCTTCAGTCACCTGGCGAGAGTCGTAGTCAATTCTCGAGTCGGCCACGGCCTCAGCGGGGGACCGTGATGCCGGATTACCACCGGTGCCATTCTGCAATTGCTGATCTAATGCGTGCTCCAACTCGCCCTCTTCCACTTTAGGCTTCTTACTAGGGGATTCCGAGACACTCTCGCTCTCAGCCGCACCAGTATCTTCTGGTTGAGATGACGACTTAGGCTTCTCGGATGCCTCTGGACTTGGGGTGGTCGTTGAATTCTGACGATCAGCAGTCTCAGGGGCTGCCGGTTCAGTGACACCACTCTTGTCTTCATCAACAACGGTGCCCTTTGGTGACTCTTCCTTCGTAAAAAGATGAAGGTCTGGCACGATGCTCTGAGGCTCATCTTGCGGTGGCCTGTGTTGCTCAGCCGGTACAGGAGTGGTCCTGTCTGGTGAAGGAGACTTGACCGCAGGAGCAGTAGAAGTAGCATTGTGAGTAGTGTCAATGATATTGTCAGCAAATTGCCGGCTTCTATTTCTCGTTCTGGTGCTCGGGGCAGCAGTGGTAGAAGGGCTCGGCTCTGAAAATTTCGGGACGATGCCCTGATCGTTAGAACCATCTTCAGCTGATGTTGGATGCACATGGGCCCTGAGTCTCGCCGACTGCCTCGTAGTCCGAGGTGTCTCTTCAACCGCCGGGCCCCGCTTAACGCGCTTGTGCCGAGGGGTTTCTGGAACGGCTGTTACTGGCGTTTCAGGTTGGGCAGTGGCCAACTGGGCGCTTGCGCGAGTCCGAGTGTTACGGGTTTCGCGAGCGGTGTTTTCACGGGCTACATTTTCACGCGCTGCAGTCTCACGGAGCGCCGCTTCGCGAGCTGCATTCTCCGCGGCAGTATTGGCTCGAGCAGCACGAGTGCTGAGCGTGATAATACGTGATGGGCGATTGGTGTTGTTTCTTAGATGATTGTTGCTGTTCCCAGCCGTAGCAGCAGTGTTGCTGGGGGTTCTAACATCATGTTGAGAGGCACGTGCATCTCGACTCGAACGTAAACTCCGAGTCACACGAACAGATGAAAAATCATCATTTGTGGAGTCTGGGGAGCCATAAGAATCTGCTGCGATAGCTGGAAGGGGGTAACAACTTACTAGTAGTGTTCTGGGAAGCCCCTGCGCCAGCGTGACCACCAGAGGATGTAGCTGAAGCCTGGGTAGCTTCAAGTTTACGCTTGACCCCCGCCATTGCTGTCCACTATCTAGATGAGAATCCGGTTAGAGTTAAGGATGCGTGAAGGAGTCGAGCAAATAGAGTGGAGGAGCAATGGAAAGAAACAAGACGAATAACACAGTCAGATAGGAGGATCCACTTCTGACAATCAATGTTTTAGGGGAAGACAGGAACAGACAATAAGGCTGTTGAGATGCAGTCGTTGATGGAAACACAATGATAAGATGAGGCAAAAAAATGCAAGATCTTCAGGCAAGCAACACCAAAAGGGCAAGCAGTGAAGTGGGTCACGCGAAGTAGATGAGAAAGCAGGAGAGAAAAATGAGAACAAGGAAAAGACGTATGTCAAGCAGGCTCCATTAAGATCAAGTAGGAACTGCAAGAAGATCAGGGCAGGGATGCAGGCATTAACTATCTTGAACGGTGAAAGGCCATGCTAAGCGACATGGGTACGTGTGGTTGAGAAAGGGAATGGGAAAACGGTGAAAGAGCCAGGTGTATGGTACATTGGTTGGAATAAAGTTAAGGATGGGGATATGCTGGGGGGGGGGAGGACGCATCAGGAAGTACAGGGAAGAAAAGGGCGGAGGATGGCAGCCAGGCAAAAGGCCGAGATGAGACGAGAGGTATGTGACGATGGAAACGTGCCGGGAGGATCGCTTCCCAAGGAAAAAGCTGGGGGTCGCGTGGTTGCGGGAAGGAGAGCAGAAACAGAAAAGTAAAACGGGGGAACAATCGGGCAAGAAATGGGGGAGATGGGGAGGGAAAAGAATGAGAACATACCTGGGGGGGGGAGGGAATAAGGAAAATTCCTCCTCGGAGCGTGGAACAGCAAGCAGCGTGAAGGTAGGAAGAAGTAGTAGATTGATTGAGTGAATCCCCAGGCGGGAACGCGAGGGTAGTAAGTCGAGATAGTAGTAGTAGTAGTAGTAGTAGAATGGAGATTGGAGAGGGAATGAAGTAAAAAGAGGTTCGGCCAAGTGGATCAAGTGAGCGAAGCAAGAAAAGCTACCCGCTGTTTGGTTGGTTGGTTGGCGGGCCTGGCAGAGAGAGACTGTCAAGAGGGAGTGAGAAGGGAAGAGAGAAGAGAGAACAGAATAGAGGAGAAGCCAGTCAGTACAAGGACGAACTTCGCCGGATGTAGAAGTAGTAAAAGTAGAAAGTAGTAGTTAAAAAGGTTGGTTGGTTTAGTGAGGTAGCAACAGCAAGCAGAAACAGCAGCTCCAGCTTGTCGTCGTCGTCGTAGTAGTAGCAGCAGCAGCAGCAGTAACTACGGTCTACCAGAACGATCGATCCCCCAGCAATTGATGGAGCTTTCGGGTGGTTGATCCCAAAAGTCGATCTTCATGCGCGGGCAGAGAAAGTCCGGTGATGTTTTGTAGAGCAGCGAAAGGAAAAGAAAAACCCAGGAAACGAAAAGGGAGGGAAAGACAATAGAAGGAGAAGGGAAAAAAAATAACACCACCCCAAATGACACGCAAAAGGGAGTGTTTAAATTAACTATTGCCGTACCTTGCGATGGTCGAGAAGTCCGTGGGAAGGAAGGGGAACAGGTCAAGAGAAAAACTGAGGAAGAAGACACCACCACCACAACAACAACAAGACAAGATTATGATGGAGAATCTTGAAGCTGATGGGTGATGAGTTCAGTTCAAGCCAGTGTTAGTGTTAGTTGAACTAAAAAGACCGACGGCGAGGAATTTGACTGGGCCGTTTGGCTGTCCCGGCCGCTTGGAGTGGCGCAAAAGCAGGAGCCAGGGACCGACCACCCCGGCCCACGTTCCCAATATCCGAGTTGAAATTAGAAGATAGAAAGGAGACATATAATTATTGTTAAATCATCTAATAATAGTCAGATGGGCCTCTAACCCAGCAGAGCACAAAACAAATACGCAGAGGTTTATAATCTTAAAAGGACAAAAAAAAAAAATAAAAAAGAGATGAGCGTGGAAAAGCCGAGCGACTGTCAAAAAAAAAAAAAAAGCTGGATGGAATGAGTCGGAAATACGTCGTAAAGTCGAGCAAGGCCGTGTGGCCGTAGAAATTCCATCCCAGCCAATTCTGACCAACTAAACCGAGTAAGCTCCAAGCACTAAAATCACCGCTAAGGGAATTATCATCGTCGGACTCCGGACTACTTACGACTACGTACTTACTCCCTTCTCGACAAATCGCGCTGAAACCGTGCAACAATTCGATGAGACTGCCAATGCTCCTTTGAGTGACCAATGCTCGAAAAAAGAAATGGCGATTCATCAAGATACACACGTGTTTAAATTCTTGCGTATAAACTTAGTCCGTGGTACCTTATGTACGACTTAGTATATATTATCCACGTAAGTAGTCTCGTAGTATCTATCTAGCTAGTGATCTAGTAGTAGATGATGGATGGATGGGTTTTCCGAAAGTGGGTACCTTCCTGCTTCCTCGTACTTTATAACTAAACTCGAATCTCCATTTCCATTTCCGATTACGGAGTAAGTTAAGTAAGTAAAACTTTTGAAACTCTCTTTCTCTTCATGATGCGAGACAGTAGTACAAGTTCTTCAATTCCTCATCCTAGAGCCATTTTATTCCCTGTCATTATCCCACCTTCCCTTCCATATATTGTCAAAAATAGACACACATCAATTACCATCATCAAGCCTCTTCTTCCCCCTCCCCCCCCTTATCCCTCCTTGACTTCGTCACTCCAATCCTTAAGCCTAATATGTCCCAATTGTTTCATCTCTACCCGATTCACAATGCTGATGAGAAAGGTGATAAGAGATAATTCAACACCCGCTTACGTTCTCAATCAAAAGTCCTTTCCCGGGAGACAAGAAAAATAAGAGTATCAGACAGTCACTCATTTTTCTGATTTACCTCCTAACACGAAACAAACTTTAGAAAAGAAAAAAAAAAAAAAGAAAAGGAAAGGAAAAAAAACATCACAAACCAGAAACCCGCCAATTCATGACGAATGTTGCGCCTCGTAAGAGTCTGGCCCATGACAGGTGTACATCTGCATGGATATGCACGAAATAAAAAAGGCCGCAACTTGATCCAAGTTCACCGTATGATGGATCAGGTTTTTGAGGGGGAGAGAATCGGGCTCCGTGGGTAGGAATGACGCAGGCATTTATGGTTTTGCTTGGCTTTTTTTGGTGGATATTCTAAGGTATAATTGATCGTGTTAATTCTTATGCTGTCATTGGATGGTGTGTTTGACTATATAGACATAGTTCCTTGATCTTCTTGACCGAGTATAGTGGCTTCTACTTAGGATTCGATTATGATTCGTTCCTATGATGTATTTCGATACCTCAAAAGTTTCAACTTCATCCCCAGTAGAAAACTAGCACGGACAAGCCACATATAATGTACACTGTACTACTGGCTGTCAGCATATCCGCCATTCAGTAGAGAGCCATGATGCATTATATGATCTATACTTATCTAGGAAAGTACTTGCTAACTACATCAAACGCTATGTCCAGGATATCTATCAACATAGGAAAAGAGAACAAACAAAGGAAAGACATGTAAGCCCAAACCTGCAATGCGGTCGCGCCCCTTTTCGGCCCAGCTAGCTCTCATCCGGTGATTCGTTCAAGTCATACTTTTTTTCATACCGTGATATACTGCTCCGCACATCTGCCGCCATGATGAAGCTGGGCATGGGGGATCCTCGACCGCTGGGTTCCGGTGACTCGGTGTTCCGATCCATCCCGTTAAGCGGTTGATCGAACAGCGGCGATCTGCTGCGTGGTGCTTGAGATCGAAGCGAACGAGTGGATCTGACTCGGTTCAAGGCTTGCACGGAAATGGTCTGGCCGGCTGCGGGTGAGGCAATCACCGTGGTACCTGGCATTGGGGTCGGGGGCGGCGATGAGCTGTCGGAGCGGAATAACGGATGAATGAAGCTCTCATCGGGGAGTTTCAGCTTGGGAGGGGCAGGTCTGGCGGGAGTCACCAGCTGTGTTGATGAAGTCGCGGGCGATGACCGTGCTGACGAGGGCTGGCGAACCAAGCCATCCAAGGATCGCTTTGTATCGGAATAGCTTCGTCGAATTTTGGGGGGCTCGGGGCGAAGCTTGGCCCCAACTGCTGCACTGCCGGCTTGGTCAACGGGGTGCTCCTCTACTGTGGCCGGTGTGGCTGTGCTGTCTCCATGAGGTACGTATGATCGCTGCAGGTCAAAGGAGCTTTGCTTGGAGTCATGCTGGAATAGTGTGCGTCCAGAATAGCGATTTGAGGCCTGGGACTCTGTATTTGAAACAGACGGTTGGATCGGAGGGACAGTGTCGGAATTAGTCTTCAAGTCAGCGGATGGTCGCTGAGACTCGCTGGCCAGAGAGGATGATTGCACGGTGCTTGCGTCTTTCACGCTTGCTTTATCAGAAAGCACCTCAAGCTCTTGGGACACAGATGGCGGCGACCATTTGCTAGTGGATTCCCGTCTCGCCAAGGTTGTCAGGAAATAGCCTCCTAGTATGCCTTGGCTGAGGACCGAAATGGCCCATATGGTGCAGCGAGCCACTAGCAAGGACTGATGCCTTGTGGCCGTCGACTTCTTAGCTGACACGGACTGAGCTGCACTCCATGCTATCCCTCCTGCCGTCACGCCAGTGGCCACTGATAAATATGCAGCAATAAGCCCATATGCAATGGCTCGGTGGTTTCTGCACTGCTCTGTAGGCTCACTTTTAATATCTTTGATCCAGAGGAGCATCAAGGATACAAGCGCAAGACAGCTGACTGCGCCCAAGCTGACAATGGCCGATTCCACCGAAGACACACGAGATGAGAGGGATCTGGAGAAGGTGAAGCACATGCCATCGAGGATAGTAGTAATGAACGTCGATAATAAAGTAGTGCCACCCAGGATCCGGGCCGGGGAGGCCCTGGGCATACTAAGAGACATGAAAAAGGGGGGTCAGGACTATACGAAGGAAGATGGATGCTGCGGACTTTGTGGTAAAGACAGTGTCCAACAATCGCCCTTGAGGGACAGGTGCAGGTGCCAAAATATCTTTAAGGGCCTTCTCAGAGATTTTCAATAAAGGGGGACCAAAGATGTCGAGTCTAGCAGCACAGCTCAGTCGAAGCGATTGAGGCTGTTGGTACCAAGCCAAGCCGGCCGTCGTAGTTTGGACTGACCGTGACGTCGAGAGCGTTCTGGACTTGAGGGAAAGCCTTGGGAAGTACAGAGGCAATATGATAACATGGAAGGACAGTGTGATAATGTCTCGATGGAAAAGATCGGGCGGACAAAATCGTGGGCGTGACGAGTTAGCAATGATCAAACGAGGGACAATGGTGGACGAGGGTCGAGCCGGAGTAAATACCCAACAACCCGGAAAGAACGAGAGTCAATCAATTAAGCTAAAGAGGGAAAGACGGGGGGAATGGGTTCCCCGAGGATAATTGAATAAGGACGCATGGATTGTTCGAAGAAAAAGCGCGTATGCATTTACCAGGATTATCATGACAGGGGGGGCGTTGACTACTTCGAGCAGCGGTCGAATGGCAATGGCGAATGGACCTGGAGCCGAGCAATCTACGCCTCCAGGGTCTCGATCTCACTAGACTAGCAGGGGCTGCCAGAGGAGCAGATGGGAATCATACCAATCTTAGTGCGGATCGGTAGGCTCGGTGATCGAGGTGCCTTTCTCGACCATTCCCTCGATGCCCTAGTCTTGCCAGCTATTGGGGGAACTGGGCCCCTCTCGATTGCCACGAAAGGGAAGGGGGTGGTCGTGTCAAGTCAAGGTAGGGGCACCAGGAAGGAAAAATGAAAAAAAAGAAAACATATTAACAAAGGGTTTCATGATCACTGTCAAGCTGACTCGTACTTATATACGTCAAAGGGAAGCTCATGGTTTGGCGATGACTTCCAACGGCCAGGGATGACATGCCTTTAACATCAGAAACTGTCACCCACGCAGCCTTCATGAACCTACATGCTTAATCTTCGTATGATTATCCCCCAGTACGATGCAAAGACAAAAACTCTGAGCTTGAACCTCAAGTTCACCACCAAAGGGGAGTGACGAATTAATCGCCAACTCTGCATGGCATACCTCAGAGGTATCCTCATCATATGGAACAGGTCTAGAAGAGAATTTGTCAGATCAGGCTGGCTTTGCTGTACGCAGCGGCCGGGAGGATCTCCAGAGTTCCGGGAAAGCCTTAATTGGGAGATCGACTGTTTGGATTCCTGGATGGGACTTGGGGAGCGCCCAAGTCCTGCAAAGCAGAGCTGTGATCTATCACTCCGTTCCCGGGAGGGGCCGCTATAGTTACTTGTGAAGGATGAGAAGCGGGGAGGCAGCTGCTCCTCCCCCTAAACAATGGTTTGGGAGGGGAGGTAAAAGAGATTAGAATCATCATCTAATGATTCTGGCTGGAAGAGTAAACAATCAGTATAGTAGAGATGGGAATTATATGGAGTCTTATTGATCTCTGCAGTACATGGGGTGAGAATTTCCCCCCAAAGGCGGCAGCTAGTAATTGTGAAATCCTGATGGCTTCGTGTTGGTAAGAGTAGTTCTCTCCACCGCATCAACCACTCCATGTGATACATCTATACGACAGGTCGATAGGGCCATACCCCTTGCCACGGGTGGCACGGCATCCAAAGTACCCAAGCACTGCAACTCCGTATAGGTTACAGAATTATTGTATATGGTTTCATCATATCAGGGAAGAAGAGAAAGCGGCGCAGAACGAGAAGAGTTAACTGGGCGCATCGCTTACTAGTGGAGCGGGCAGGAAAAGGAAGACCGTCGCGTAAGTAATGGGTAGTAATAGTAATCAGATGATACTTTTCTGTATTGCAGAGTCATAGTATTGAATATGTAAAGTGGATGGTAACAAATAAATACTACTAGTAGTACTCGTATTGCTGTGGTCAATTCTTGATTCAGGACTGGTGGTCGGCATTGAACGATGAAGATATATTTCCATCGATAACTTCCCGAATGGCAATACTAGTACTAGTAACAGCAAATTGCCTGATTCAAGGTACAAAACTAGTACTTTACTTTCAATACACCCTATTTCATGGAACTGGCTGCCTACAATATTCTGGGGAGCATTTCGAGCGAATAGTGATATTTTCGGAGCATTGATTTAGCCTCCAATTATGGCCATCACATTGAAAGTTAAGTAGATAGATAGGTAGATAGATAGATATAAGTTAGTATACTCTTTACTATGTGAAAAGAGTGGCTGAGTAGTACCTTCCCAAACAAAACAAAACCAAACTAGCGAGGGGTTTTGTGTGGCTGAGTGGCTGGGGAAGGAAAGACCGTGAGTGACCGCCTCCCGCCAGCTCCTTCTCTCGCTCCGGCGTCATGATTGTCATCATCAATCATCGCTTGCTGCTCTTCCGGTTTATTCCCAGACCGTTGATTGTTTCCCCCCTCTTTCCCTCCCCCTCATCAAACTACATCAACAGGTGCTTCTAGCTCCCCCGTGTATCCCTTCTTCTACATCTCCGTGCTCCCCAGAATACCACCCCACCGAGCCATCTCTCTTCCATCCGGTGGCGCAAGATGAAGCTCACGTTCAAGGTACGAGTGATTTCTACCCCACCCCCTCTGCTTTGTCCTCGAGTCTGACATGTTCGTTCTCCCTCCTCTAGGACCTGAAACAACAAAAGTTTGTAATCGATGCAGAGCCCTCGGAGACGGTAGGTCGTTCCCTTCTCTCAGCGTCGTGACTTTGCCGGCGTCAGTGCGGGGCTAAATGAATTATCCGACAGGTCGGGCAAGTGAAGGAAAAGATCTCCAAGGAGAAGGGATGGGAGGTTCCTCAGCTTAAGCTCATCTACTCTGGTAAGTAAAGTATCTTTTGCATCTTAAAGTTGCTGCAGCATTCTCGATGGCCTCTGCCACTATGTTAGGCTGTAATTTCAGCGCTGACCGTTCTTCCCTCCAACAGGAAAGATCCTTCAAGATGATAAGACGATCGAGTCATACAACATCGAGGAGAAGGGGTTCATAGTGTGCATGGTCTCTAAGGTACGAAGCCCTCAGGCTAAGGAAACATGCCTTTTGGATGAAGGACTAATTTCTCGTGGTGTAGCCCAAGGCTACTTCCTCCGGCACCTCGTCACAAGCGCCCTCCACCCCATCCAGAGCAGTCACCTCGACTCCTGCTGCGCCTCCCGCCCCAGCCCCTTCTGCCGCTTCCACTACACCGGCTGTTCCTTCGACTCCCTCCCCGGCCGCCGCGGGGGCCTCCCAGGCACAGGGCTCCGCATTTAATGACCCCTCCGCATTGCTGAGTGGCACTCAGAGCGAAGCTGTCGTGGCTCAGATGGAGGCAATGGGTTTCGCTCGGAGTGATGTTAACCGTGCAATGAGGGCTGCTTTTTTCAACCCCGACCGTGCTATTGAATACCTTTTGAATGTGAGTTCATGGCGCTGGCATCCGACCATGGGTTGCCCGATTTTGCGCTGACTTTAAGCAGGGTATCCCCGAGAACATTCAACAGGAACAGCAACAGCAAGCCGCTGCCGCTAGCGCACCCCAGACTGCTGCTCCCGAAAGCGCTCCGTCCGCTGGTGACGACGAACCGGTCAACTTGTTCGAGGCTGCCGCTCAGGCTGGTGGCCAGGAGGGAGGAGCTCGAGGAGCTCGAGGTGCTGGTGGCGCTGAACTCCCGAGTCTCGAATTCCTTCGCAATAACCCCCACTTCCAGCAGCTTCGTCAGTTGGTCCAACAACAACCACAAATGCTCGAGCCCATCCTTCAACAAGTCGCCGCTGGAAACCCCCAAATCGCGCAGCTCATTGGCCAAAATGAGGAACAATTCCTGCAGCTCCTGAGTGAGGAACCTGATGATGACGAGGCGCTGCCCCCTGGTACGACTCAAATTCACGTCACGGAAGAGGAGAGAGATGCCATTGAACGCGTGCGTATACCATAATCCCATCATCCTTTGTGGAAGCGTAGCTGACATGTTTTTGCTAGCTCTGCCGGCTTGGATTCTCTCGGGACTTGGTCATTCAAGCTTATTTCGCTTGCGACAAGAACGAAGAGCTCGCAGCTAACTATTTGTTTGAAAACCCTGATGATCCCGAGGATATGTGATTCAAGCACGGCCCGTGTATTCCCATGTGTTTGAGATGCTGCTCACTGCTTCGAATCATGTTCTCTTTTCCTAATTAACGTCGATATGTACCCACTTTTCTCCTTTTCCCCTTCGCCTCAAGATCTTATGAGAGTCGACGATTACGTAGATCAGAAAATGGCTTCAACCTCATGTCTCTGGCTTGCGAACCCTAGGCCAGGCTGGAGCGTGTCTTTTATTGTCGGATCCACCCCCCCGATAGTACTTATCCTTCACACGCTCGTCTTGAACACTGGACGACATATTAGTAAGCCAGTGTCACCGATGGACGGACGATGCTTCCATTTTCGCGATATTCTCATGTTTCTTCTCTATTTTCACTTCTATTATTCTATCTCCTTCTCCGACTCTCTTCAATATGACCTTCCAGTCATGTATCTAGTTAATGGAAACGAAAACAAGGCGTTGCGCCCCCTTCCCTCTCTCCCCCTTGCATCAGTCATTCTACGTCCCCAATCTATCTGTCTATCTACATCAAGGAATTATCTATTGATTCGGAGTTGCTAAAAGTCAAGACTCCCGATTTGTTGTGTTATGCAGTACAAACTACGAGTAGTACTACTTATAGCTAGAGGTGTAGAGGCAGATAGGAAGGTAGGAAGTAAGCGTGGTTGAGGATCCCGAACGCATGACCGACCGACATGACTGTCTGTTTGTCCCGATCTGCGCTTGATCGGATGACATGATACATACTACTAGTAGGTTGGCACGGATGACTGGGTGCCAGCATGCGGGATCACTATTCCGGAATGTTGTGCTATGTTATGTCAACGGTTACTAATTAGGTACTAGTTGATCTAGGTGGTTTATATTAGTAGTACGTAGGATTGGTTGCGTAATACTAGGTGTTTATATGTTATTTTAAGTAGTAGGTTTGGCTCTCTCAGAGTTAGTATATATCTTTACGAACTGAAAAAAAGTTCAGACATGATTATGAAATTTTTAGTAGCGGGGTATATTCTATTGTCGTGATGGTGTGAGATAATATGTGGGTATATAGGAATGGGTATAGGATGGTGGGTACATGCACGCAGTAATAGGGCACTACTAAGCGTGTAGAATCTGTACTGATTGACTAGTAGTAGAGAGATTTTCGCTGAGAGGATGAGAATGGGAAGATGTTTCATGTGGTTGGTGGGGTATATAATGGGATATAGTAGCATGGGTATGTAGTATAGTCTGTTGGTGATAGGTAGGTGGTAGGTAGGTAGGATGTGTGGTATGAGAAGGGGCTAATCAAGAACGGGTGTGCCAAATGCCAAGAAGAAGGGATAAGAAACAATGACCAAGAAAAGAAGAAGAAAGAAGATGTGAAGGTTGTCTCCGTCGAAAGCCCGATCTAAGTTGTTTCCCGCTGCCAGCTGACCGAGTGAGCTTCAACGTCATCTGATGTTTCAAAGCGTAATTTGTCAAACACAACCACTTCTTCGTGCGGCCCAGACGGACAATCCGCGTCTGCCGATCACTCGGTTCAAGGTAGGGAAGATGCCATCAGTGCCAAAGTCCAGGTCATCCAAATTGAGATGCTTCCGCCAAGTCCACAGCTCGTGCAGTGTGAGACCTGAAGTGTCGGGCGAGGGATGTGTATACCGGTCGAGGAAAGTAGCGGATTTAGGTGCGACTACGAAGATCGAGCGTTCGGGATTCTCCAAGCTGTTGCTGTCGTCGGGGTTTGGGCATTGTGGCACCAATTTCTCGAGCTCGCTGGCCATTTCTGGCCCGGAGATACCCATCAAGTCCCGCGTTTCGATGTCCAGCTGGGTGCTGGTGTTATCTCCTAACAACCACAATGGAGGGGAATAGGTCTTCCACCAGAGTATTGTGGCAGATTTCTGGGCATTGTCGCTGGCACCGGCCTCGAAGAAGCTATCGGAGACGATTGAGGGGATCGCAAGTTGAGTAGGGACTACACCACCCTGATGGTACACTCCCATGAGGAACCCTAGAGCGGCATTGAAAATCACCCAGGCCGCCAAGAAAAGACGCGATTTGCGCACGCGGAGGCAACTAAGGAGGAGCGGGACGCATGGAAGCAGGAACCGGGGTTCCTGGTGCGGAAACAAGGAAAGCATAGCGGTTGCTGATATGGCAGAGACGGCGCGTATGTTCTTTAGCGAAGACTGAACTGCTTTCGACTTGCTCAAAGAAAGTATTATCGCCACATACGCTGGCCCCAGGAGTTGCGGCAGATTAACTAGAAAGTGATGATACCGAGGGTGAAGGCCATGGAGAGCTAGGTTGGACTTGTCGCTATTGTAGAGCAGATTATTGAGGGGCGTGATGATAGGTGCGTGAACAGCGTCCCAAAGCGAGGCAGAAGGGTTGTAGAATGTTGTGTCGACAAGGACAGCGATGCAGAAGAAGAATAAACCGAACCCAGCAAATGAAAGCAAGGACAAAGGCCTAAGAGATGTTAGGCTTGGTGAAAAGAGGGGGGACCAGAAGGCTGCGCAATACGTACTTGCGCCAAAAATGAGGCAGTAACCGCAGTCCTGGGACGAGGAGGAAGGCCGGAAAAGTGATGCGGTTGAAAACACCCACGACGGCGATGAGAGATAGCACGGCGCATGCGAAGATGGACGAGCGTCGCTATAAGCAGTGATTAGCCAGGAGCTAGCATTATCTGGATTCCGCACTAATAAACCTACCTTGTTATCAACAATGCGCTGAATCAAGACTAAGCCCCAGGCGACCAACAGGGTCTCGATGGAGTTGGAGAAGGTGTGCGTCTGATATGTCCAGGTGACATACGAGGATGCGACTAGGACCACCGTCGCGCGGCGATGGCGCGGTAGGGGAACCAGCTCATAGACGGCCCAATCCTCGAGCACAAAGCTCAAGAGAAACATGACCCCTCGCAACACATAGTAAACCAGCTCTGGCGGAGGGTTTAGTGTTCCGCTTTCTGTATAGAATCCCTTCAGCAGGTTCATCGGTACGTCGTAAGTCGGCCATAGTGGGAAGACGCTGCGTATCGGCTTATCGGAGGTGAACTCCCAGGGTAAGCGGGATGGATAGGAGAAAATGCGACCTAGGGAATCACTTGTGAGCAGTGCGCATTCAGTTCCGACGTAGTTTTGGGGTTTGCGGCGGAGAGGACAAGGCTGCTTCGCTGCGCGGGATGCGTCGGAAGAGCGCCATATCCAGTCACAAGCGGTCGCACCGCCCGGGGAAAAAAAGATCAAGGTCGCAAGGGAGAAAGAAAATAATCTGCGCGACTCAGTGGAATTGACTCACCTGCAAAGACTTCAGGGCCCTGGAAATTCTCATCCGGGTGTAAATAACTTGGAGACAGTGCGAAGTACACCCGGATCACCAGCAGCAGCAGGTACGTTCGTCTCCACATGGCTTGGGATTGGGGGAGTTGATTGAAGCACGGAGAATCTCAAGGCGACAAGGGACCAGTCTGATTTTGGGGGATACTGTACATGCCGGTTGCCTAGTACTAGTAGCCGTCCTGCATCCGAGAATATATCTATATGGAGGTGAACGTGGAAAGAGAAATCAAGGAATGACTTGTTGGGACATGAAAGGCGGGCTATCCAGAAGCAGGAAAAGGGAAAAACAATAGAAGCAAAAGCAACTATAGAGCGATAGAGGGAGAGGGAGGAAAAATAAAAAGAGAAAAGAAAAGAAAAGAAGATCAAAACGTAAGATTCCAGGAGAAAACAAAGCGCACTGGAGATAAATGTTTATCCCCGAGAAGTTGAAGCGTTAGACTCCGAGTGGATGGGAAAAGGATGGTTGTTGTCGTGTTCGTGGGGTGATATCACTCTTTTCTGCCAGGAACTATTGGCTTTTGGGGTGAAATTACTCCGTTGATAGTTCAGTCCTGGTTTGTGCTGGTGGGTCAGACAGCCCATCGAGGATCCTCAGGAACGGATCTATCGGCAATTTTGACATCCAAGCATTGAGGCAGATGGGAATTCTCCAACTTGGCAACAACTGGAGACCTTTCCCTTCCACTTCTGCATCCGTGCACCACCCCCCAGAGTTAGTGCGACCGATCGATGGAATGTTGAATGCTGATGGGGTGTGTTGTTGATGCAGCGGCCGGGATTTCCTCCATTGGGAAACACTAAGATTCCAGATAATTTCCAGAGGATGAAGATTGTTTGATCAGCTTCTGCGAGACATCTAGGGAATACCCTTGCTATCGTATATGCTGTTCGAAGAAACTTAGTTGCTTGTTGGACCTTGGTGGAAGGTATACAGATGGCGTATAGTTCATAGTCTTTAGTCAACTTCATTCGCATCAATGAACACAATAGATCAAATAAGCCACAATGGGCATAAGTTTTTAAAAAAAATGTCAATGAAAACTAGAATAATAGGTAATACCCTTATTGTGACAAAGTGCTGTGTAATAGTATTCACTCTGCTGATTCATTTGCTTGTCTTGTGAGTAAGTAAGTAAAGTGAGTAAGGAAAGGAAATCGAAAGAAGAAAGAAAGACCATCCATTCAGGCAGCACCAGGCCACAACCGCCCGGGTGGAGTCAGCAGCAGCGAATGACGGAGGAGGTTGCCGGACCCTCGTCAGCCTCAACGCCGGGCCATTCATCGCTCTTCGCTTTCATCGGTCTCGGAACTCTCCCAAGCAACCTCCTTCCCTTTCAACCCCCAGATTTGAACCTTTGTATCTCTTTCTCATCCACCTCACTTTCCCACCGCTGGTTGGGATATTTATATTCCTCTATATCTCTGCTTGTTCATCCATCACCCTTGTTCACAACCAACTCACTTGAACTCATTCACATTCCGCTGTCACGGCTAGATTTGCAAAGTAAGCAAACGTCTTCCCCCACCCAGGTACCCCTCATATCTTTAACGTCGTCGCTGGCCTTTGACCCAACAACCACACAACTCACTCCAGTGCTGAGAGCTGACATCTTCACCCAAAGAACTCGAATCTTTTAGACAATTTCCTAATACACCTCAACAAAATGGCCGACACACCTGCTCCTTACTCCGGTCCCATGTTGACCTTCATCAGTGGCGACGGCGTGCACATTGAGTGTGGTAAGTGCACGCGGTTGTTCGAGCTCGGCAGACGCGCTCGCCGTCTGTGTTACGATTAGAGCAGATATGCTAACATTTGTGAAAATACAGAACGTGATGTTGCCGAGCGCTCCCTCCTCATCAAGAACATGCTGGAAGATCTGGGTGACGCCAACGAGGAGATTCCGATCCCTAATGTGAGTTATCCGTGAAAGTAAAAGGACCATTGGGGACCATAGCTAACCACAACCGAAACACAGGTCAACGAAGCTGTTCTGAAGAAGGTCATCGAATGGTGCAGACACCACAAGAACGACCCCCCCAGCACTGGCGAGGAGGATGACTCCCGCCGCAAGACCACCGACATCGACGAGTGGGATCAGAAATTTACCCAGGTTGACCAGGAGATGTTGTTCGAGATCATTCTGGTACGTGTTACGAACTACCATTTACAAAAGCTCACCTGCTAACTTGGCGCTTAATTGGACAGGCCGCAAACTACCTCGACATTAAGGGCCTTCTGGATGTCGGATGCAAGACTGTCGCAAACATGATCAAGGGCAAGTCTCCGGAAGAGATCCGCAAGACCTTTAACATCCAGAACGACTTCACCCCCGAGGAGGAAGATCAGATCCGCCGTGAGAACGAGTGGGCCGAGGAGTAAGTCTTTTACGGAAACCCAACACCCGCTATCTTGCCATCTGAGCGTATGCTAACATTATACTCGCCATAGCCGCTAAATCTGCGTTAATCCATGACATCAGTATGCTGACTCCGACGGCTTGTTGATTGCAAGCAAGCCGAGGAAGATGAGCTATCATGATGTTTTAATTCGGGTCTCGTTGGGTCTCAGGTTGCAGTTCATGGAGTTACTAGTCTTTTACTTTTTTACTCAATTCTCTTAACGTCAGCGGGTTGCTTTCTTAATCTCTCTTTTCCCTTTGGCCCTTGCCATTCGTTCGTTATGAGCAGGGGATAGATGTAGCTCTAAAGTAGTACATGGTTTAAATAATGCTGTTAACGCCATTGCGCATATCATTGCTGTAAAGTTACCCTGTTCCAAGTGCAGAGATAGAAAACTGCAATCATCTTCTCCTGCTAGTAATAGCTTGCATAGTAGTACCGGTACTAGTTGTGACGTAGCAGGCAAGACGGGTTGCTACTACTGTAATGTCTATAGACATACAGCCTACAAAGAACTTGACCTCGAATCCGCGCAAAGCGGCGAGACTACAGCGACACAAACCATACCATATACAGACATAGGAAAAAGATCTTCGTTCAAAACTGCTCATTAACCCATCATGATGAATTTTCGATTTTTTGTCGTTCCTTTCAGCTCGTGTACACACATCTTGCAGAAGCACCACTGCACCACCACAAGACCAGATGAGAAACCCCTCCATCAAAAGAGAAGAAGAAAAAAGCAAGCATTATCCCTCCCTCCCCGCTTATGCACTCTTCCTTCTCCTCGCGCTTAATTAACTTGTCGGGTATTAGAGCGGGAGAAAGAGCAAAGGAAAACAATAGAGATTGAGAATCAAACGGGCATCTCAAAAAGCGGGTTTTGATTTCAGGCAACATAATCTATAATGATGCAAGTGGATTTTTTGTTTCTTTTTATTTTTTGTATCATCGCGAGCAGTAGCGGCACACAAGAGTTGTTGTTGTCATTGTTGGCAGCGGTATCACAGCAACTGAACGAAACATTTTCCCCCGGGAAAGTAGCAGCAGGTGGACAGAGACATTTCTCGGGGCGGAATCGAAAAAGTCGGTTGGTGTGGAAGGTTCCTCCAAAGGACGAATTTAGACTCCGAGACGGGACTTGCGCCAGTGCCTACGCTTGGCGTTGTATCTGGGTTGGGAAGAGAATATGTTAGTATTCGGGTGATTTGAATTTATGGTAGAATTGTGTGTATAAATGTGGAATGTGGGATGTGCTGTGTCCTTTGATGTTGTTCCCAGCGGTCGACTAGTTGATTGAAAAGTTTAGGTGTGTGATGGCGAATCATCTGGCGTATCTTGGATATTCCTCCTCTTGTTTGCTCGGTCGTTCATATTCGTTTCTCTCCTTCTCATGCTCTTTGTATTTCTTCGCTGGGACTCATCGAGGACTTCGCGGGATGTGTTGTATGGGTTGCGTGCAAATTGGGAACAGGTGACGGTTTCTTATTTACCTGATGGTGTTACCGGTCCTGAGACGAATCCACTGGGGGATAGGACGGTTCTGTCTCTGAGCTTTGGCAAGCTTCTGCTTGGTGCGGAAACTCTTGTGGCTCTATATTGAAAGAAGAGAGTTGATCGTTAGCCTGCTGTTCAACTTCATCATCCCGACCACTTTTCCCTATTCCGTGTAGCGGTATTCATATTCTTTTTATTTCCAGCACAAAAATGGAGTGGTTCACGGCCGTTCGAATGACAGGGAGGGCTGCTAACCGGCATCTTGAAGACTTGTCGCGACGGCGAGCTGAGTGTATGGACTGGCGATGATGAGGTTGTCGACCGTCTGTCAAGCCGTTCAGTAGTGGTAGTTTTTTTGTGCGGGCAGGGCTTAGCGTTTCGCTTCCGTGGGGTCATGTGATTTATGCCTAAGGCGGAAGGTACCCATCATTTTGGTTCCTTGGTGGTTCCAGTCGGGGAGATTTGAATTGAACGGGGATAAGATGTTTGTATTTTGCATCTGATTTAGGAATTATGATAGATCTAATGTGCTATGCTGAGCTGGCAAGGTTTGCAATGTCTATAGTATTTGAGCAATACTTATTGTGGTATTGTCCCTGAGTGACTGAACCCCAAACGGGAAGTTACAAGTCACGTGCCATATAACCCAGTGGCTACACATATTCAGCGCTCCAGTAAAGATCATTAGTTGTGATATTCTGAAGAACAATGTTAGGTGTCTGCCATTTGAGCTGTCCCTGGGGATATCACGGCGCTTGGGAGGGCGATAGCGCGCGTTTGCTGCTCGATAACAATGTAATACCCCCTCGAAGAATTGGATAGTCGGTAGTAGACATGAAGAGCACAAACCAGCCGGTTTAGAGTCTTCAGGCTGCTGAAGATGCGCTTCTGCACAGTTACATCCCCAGTACAGAAAACTGGTAGAATAATACATTGTTGTATTGCAGACAGCCCGCTTGGATGGCGAGACAGCGCGGGACCATGGGAGTCCATTACATTGATGAGGTGTGGAAGTTGCGTCACGAGCTCAGTTCACGAGCCAGGACCACTACTGTAGAAAACAAGATTTGACAACTGGGAGTAACATTGATGGATCGGATGTCATACCGATATTCTCCGGTTATTTCAAGCCACAAACTTTGTAGATGGGAGCCTATGCCTTAGCGATTCGACGCATCATAGACAACGGTTGACTTATTAATGAAAGCGTCTTGTTTGCTGCCTCACATCGGCGTCGGCCGCCCATCCTCCCGTCGACCAGTCAATTAAATGAGCTTATCAACATTATATACGAATGCATGGGATTCGTTCGGAAAGCCTATGTTCCGGCCTAGCGTAGACGGTATCTACCGCACATTATAGCGTGCATGGCCCTGTATTTGAACTTGGCGGGGGTTAGCAAGTCCCGAGCCGCTTCAGGGATCCAAAAGGCTCGGAATGTTCAATGTACAGTTGAGCAGTTGCTGGGGTAGCTAGGTGTCAGGGCGTTACCAAAAAGTAACTTGCTCTATTCGGGCCAGAACGAGCCCGTCAGGTTATTGATCAGATAGCAAACAGAGATAAGTAGGTGCTATATCACCTAGTTTGACCGATATTGGGAATCCAACGTGATGTTCTAAATTACACTGTAGATTCAACATTCCAAACGATAAATCACAGGCGGTGAACACAACTGATAACTTCGTACAGAGTACAGCTGCAGAATTCAATAAAATCATGTCGGGGACCCAAACAGGTCAATTCTCGTAAGCCGAACACGAAGCTAGACATAGTGGGAGATGAGTCAAAAGTAGACGTGGTAGCGAAGATACTATCAGCATGTAGCAGTGGATATGTCCATGGTAACGGGCTATTCAAGGATTTCAGATGGACCAATGGAAGAAGGCACAAAGGACCATTATGGTGTCGATATGCCTAATCTGGCATCGACTGCGATCGGTAAGAAGTATCTAGCGGGCGGCGGTGCTCGGAGACCCCGACTCGCCGACTTCTATGCAGAATACAACAAAGATCCTTTCAAGAACCTTTGTCTCAGGCACACACGAGCCAAACCAATATTGCTAATTAGGCTGCCATTTCGATGACATCCACGCAAACTTGCAATCCTTTCGCCCACATGGCCCTTGGTTCGGTGGAACCTGAAACATCACTAAAATGGACAACATCACAGGGATTATATCATGAAGAAGAATACGTATCCAGTAGATGCCTGCTGTTGGCGAAAGTAAACAAAGGCATCTGGTGCGGCATGTTTTGATGTAGATCACATATTCATTGAAGTGTTGGAATGCACCAGGAAAAGGTACCCGCCCCTGAATTCCTTATGTCAAGTATCCATCCATTTTCAATGTGTATGGAGTAAAGTTCAAAAAATTGGGGCTTCTCAAGTCTCAGATTCCACTAGCTTAACTGTCGAAGCATGAATGGCAGCCCCAGCCTGCGTAGTTGTAGCTCAAGGTTGCTACCTACAATGCTATCAGCCTACCACCATGAATCTATCTAACTCGTGCCCTAGCAGGTATAGATATTAGATAGTCATACAAGGGACGGAGTAGACTACTTTGCCTTCACTTCGGTACCCAGAAAAGCCCATGCGGGTCTTCGGTAAATTAAAGCTAATCTTCTCCGTACTCTCAGTCGATTTTTTTTTTTTTTTTTTCAGGCGGAGTTGTGTCGGACCCCCGCCAATTACTACTACTAGTAGTAAGTAGACTAGAGCCCTTCAGCCATACACAGCTGGCGTCGTATTCGTAATACGATTGGTAGGGCTCTTGTCTCTTCCTTCAGCAGGGAAAATCGAGGAGGTTACGCGCTGTGGTTCTAGAACCAGATCCGAAGCATCATTACCATCATCCATTGAAGGTTCGATTTTGGAGTGTGACTGTTGTGACTCAAAAGTAAGTTTCGCCCCTAAATAACTGAATAAACTATTATAACTCCCGGTTTACGAAGGTACTTGCTATCCTGGGAGAATCGGTAGCCCATGCAATGAGGTAACAATTATTGTTGGTGTTCTTGAAAATTCGAGTGAGGGCCGGTTCATACAGTGCTGATCGTAGGTAGGATCTTCGTAGTTTATGTACGAGATAGTATATATGGGTGGACTTATCGTTTGTTATTATTGACCTGCAGTGTAACAGAGTACTGCAAATTGTACCAATTAGACATCTGATAAGCTTCCTTCTGCAGAGACTTTGTGAGATTATTGTTGAGTATTGCAGCAGTCTTTCGTGAAGTGCGACAACCAAACCATGACTTACTATCATCTACCAGAAGGAGATATTATTAATAGGTTAATGGATACTGTAAATAGTAAATACCACCGTCTACCGCATCTGGACAAGCATCAGCATAAAACCTCGGGAATATCAGCAGGTGGAGGTCCGGTGACTAGTGGGGGAGATGCATAAAATGGCCCTCGGGAAGTCGGGGCTCCGACCGAGCAAATGGAACTAAACGCGACGGCCACTAAAAAAGTAATCCACCATTCAATCAAGCAAAAGAAGATTGGAAGGCAAAGATGGGGACTTGTCGCTGACGCAGATACCTTTTTTGTCTCTAGTTAAGTTGAAAGGCCAGCTTGGGTTCCAGAATCAAGTCTGATGCCTATTCTTCTTTAATTATGCTTAATATTTAGAGCCTCCTCCCCTTTTTTCCCACATTTTTAATTCCCATTTTGCCCTGGGTCCCTTTCAATCCAGTCTGACTTGCCCTCCACCACATAAGTTGTAGTTGATCATTCCATCCCTATCTGCCACGCGTGTGGAGGAATATCTCACAACAGGGCACCAGCCATCCTATCTCTCTTCCTAACACCCCTCCCCCTCCCTGCTCCCATCCCTGCGCGTACTTCTCTCCCTCGCGTCTGTTATTTTCGGGGGCAATCGGCCAGCTCCTGCTTCAAGCAACTTCAACTTTCCCCATCAGCTGTCCCACCTCATGGAGTAGAGCGATCTCTTGTCCTCGTCTTTCACCCTCCTCCATATATACCAGAGAGTGAGGCTTTCGTTTCGACACCTCGAACGGAATGTCTCACCCAGAGAATGAGCACGTCTCGGCGGAGACATCCCCGAACGACGTGGAATTGACAGCAATGGACGGAGCAAGACCGTCCTCAGCAGAGCAGCGCAAGTCAAGCGGCCAGTCGTCAATCACCAGTACGACAATGGTTCCTGCAGGAGAAAAGGGCCCAGCGTCTCAGCCATCTACTGGCAACCAGCTAGCCCGAGCTGATGATTCAGATGCGCTGTATGCGCATCTTCCCGAGCACGAGAAACAGATCTTGAAGATGCAGTTGGACGCGGATGATGTCAATGTCTCCTTCTTTGGTCTGTTTCGCTATGCTTCCCGAATGGACCTTGCGATTATGTTCGTGAGCGCAATCTGTGCCATTGTCGCAGGCGCTGCGCTGCCTCTTTTCACAGTGAGTGCCTATCTATGACGCCAGTTAATAACCATTTAGTTCATAGACTGACTTCGACTTAGATCCTCTTCGGTTCCTTGGCCTCAGCTTTCCGAGGCATAGCCTTGTATGAGATTACGTACCACGACTTTTACCACCAGTTAACGAAAAATGTTCTCTATTTCGTTTATCTCGGCATTGCAGAGTTCGTCACCGTATACATCTCCACTGTCGGCTTCATCTACACTGGTGAACATGTCACCCAAAAGATTCGCGAACACTACCTTGAGTCGATCTTGAGACAAAACATGGGTTACTTCGATAAGCTGGGTGCCGGTGAAGTGACTACGCGCATTACGGCCGACACAAATCTCATCCAAGACGGTGTCTCAGAAAAGGTTGGACTGACATTGACCGCCATCGCCACGTTTGTCACTGCCTTTATTGTCGCTTATATTAAATATTGGAAGCTGGCCCTGATTTGCACTTCGACCATTGTGGCGTTGGTTCTGCTTATGGGAGGTGGATCTCGGTTCATTGTCAAGAACAGCAAGCAGGCTCTGCAGAGCGCCGGTGCCGGTGGTACTGTAGCGGAGGAAGTTATCAGCTCCATCCGCAATGCAACTGCTTTCGGAACTCAGGACAAACTCGCAAAGCAATATGAAACTCATTTGGCTGAAGCTGAGAAGTGGGGTATCAAGACCCAAGTGACCCTTGGTTTCATGATTGGTGGCATGTTTGGTATTATGTTCTCCAACTATGGCCTTGGCTTCTGGATGGGTTCCCGCTTCCTCACAGACGGTGAGGTCAATGTTGGCCAGGTCCTGACTGTGTTGATGGCTATCCTTATCGGTTCGTTCAGTCTGGGTAACGTCAGCCCTAACGCTCAGGCATTCACCAACGCTGTCGCCGCCGCTGTCAAGATCTACGGTACAATTGACCGCCCCTCGCCCCTGGATCCTTATTCCGAAGAAGGTGAGAAGCTTGAGCATTTCGAGGGCAACATTGAGTTCCGTGACATCAAGCACATCTACCCTTCGCGACCAGAAGTCACTGTCATGGATGGTGTTTCTCTTAGCATGCCTGCCGGAAAGACCACTGCCTTGGTGGGCCCGTCCGGCTCTGGAAAGAGTACCGTTGTCGGACTCGTTGAACGCTTCTATTTTCCCGTAGGGGGTTCTGTTTTGTTGGACGGCCATGATATCTCGACTCTCAACCTTCGTTGGTTGCGTCAGCAAATTTCGCTGGTCAGCCAAGAACCTGTTCTCTTCGGCACTACGATCTATCACAACATCCGTTATGGTCTCATTGGAACCAAGTTCGAGCAAGAATCCGAGGAAAAGATCCGAGAGCTGATCGAGAATGCGGCTAGAATGGCCAATGCGCATGATTTCATCACGGCACTTCCCGAAGGATATGAGACCAACGTTGGCCAGCGCGGCTTTTTGCTTTCCGGCGGACAGAAGCAGCGTATTGCCATCGCGCGTGCCATCGTAAGCGATCCCAAGATTCTTCTCCTCGATGAAGCCACGTCTGCATTGGATACGAAATCCGAGGGCGTCGTACAAGCAGCACTGGACCGAGCTGCTGAAGGTCGAACCACTATCGTGATTGCCCACCGCTTGTCTACTATCAAGACGGCGCACAACATCGTTGTCATGGTGAATGGCAAGATTGTAGAGCAAGGAAACCACAACGAGCTTGTCGGCCGTAAGGGTACCTACCACAGTCTTGTTGAGGCCCAGCGTATCAACGAGGAAAAGGACGCGGAAGCCCTGGCTGCCGACGAGGATGTGGATGAGGAAGATTTCTCCAAACAGGAAATTGCGCGCATCAAGTCTGCTAGCAGCGGGTCTGGCTCTCTCGATGATGAGGATGAGAAGTCCCTCGCCGGGAACGGACTGAACCGCAGTGGAACGCACAAGTCCATCTCCAGCGCCATTCTTTCTAAGCGGGAGCCCGAGGTGGCTCGGAAGTACTCCCTCTGGACGTTGGTCAAATTTATTGCCTCTTTCAATCGCCCTGAGCTCAAGTATATGCTCATTGGCTTGGTCTTCGCCGTCCTTTCCGGTGGTGGCCAGCCGACTCAGGCTGTACTCTACGCCAAAGCTATCAGTACACTTTCCTTGCCTACTAGCGAGGCCGCCAAAATCCGTCACGATGGGGCTTTTTGGGCTCTGATGTTCTTCGTTGTCGGAATTGCTCAGTTCATCAATCTTTCCATCAATGGTGCCGCATTTGCTGTCTGCTCAGAGCGACTGATTCGCCGCGCCCGTAGCATGGCCTTCAGGTCGATTCTTCGCCAGGATATTACCTTCTTCGACCGAGAGGAAAACAGCACTGGTGCGCTCACATCTTTCCTTTCGACGGAGACTAAGCATCTTTCTGGTGTCAGTGGTGCGACCTTGGGAACTATTCTCATGACCAGCACTACTCTCGGCGCGGCTATGATCATCTCTCTATCTATCGGATGGAAACTGGCTCTGGTTTGTATCTCTGTGGTCCCTGTCCTTCTGGGTTGTGGTTTCTACCGCTTCTACATGCTTGCAAGATTCCAACAACGATCCAAGACTGCCTATGAGGGTTCTGCAAGCTATGCTTGCGAGGCGACATCTGCTATTCGCACTGTCGCATCCCTTACTCGGGAGCAGGATGTCTGGGCGATGTACCATTCTCAGCTGGAGGACCAGGGCCGGAAGAGTTTGATATCCGTGCTGAAGTCTTCTATCCTCTATGCATGCTCGCAAGCTCTTGTTTTCTTCTGTGTTGCACTCGGCTTCTGGTATGGAGGTACTCTCCTTGGCCATCACGAGTACTCAGTCTTTCGCTTTTTCGTCTGCTTCTCCGAAATCCTGTTTGGCGCCCAATCCGCTGGTACTGTTTTCTCCTTCTCTCCTGACATGGGCAAGGCGAAGAACGCTGCAGCTGAGTTCCGGAGACTGTTTGACCGGAAGCCAGAGATTGACACATGGTCCGAAGAGGGCGAGCAGCTCGAATCTGTGGAAGGAGAAATTGAGTTCAAGAATGTGCACTTCCGGTACCCTACCCGGGCCGAGCAGCCTGTCCTGCGGGGCCTGAACCTGACCGTCAAGCCTGGACAATACATTGCCCTCGTTGGGCCTAGTGGATGTGGCAAGAGCACGACGATTGCGCTCCTCGAGCGCTTCTACGATGCCATTTCTGGCAAGGTTCTTATTGATGGAAAGGATATCACTCAGATCAATGTCAACTCATACCGCAGTTTCTTGTCGCTCGTCAGCCAGGAACCCACTCTGTACCAAGGCACCATCAAGGAGAACATTTTGTTGGGAGTCCGCGGCGAAGATGTGACGGAGGAGCAACTGGTGAAGGCTTGCAAGGATGCCAACATATATGACTTTATCATGTCCCTACCGTAAGTTCACCCCTTTGTTGTCCAGAAAGGATTTGGCACTAACAACAATTCCAGTGAGGGTTTCAATACCGTTGTCGGTAGCAAAGGAGGCATGCTGTCTGGAGGTCAGAAGCAGCGTGTGGCGATCGCACGCGCCTTGATCCGGGATCCCCGAGTGCTTCTTCTGGATGAAGCCACCTCTGCTCTCGATTCCGAGTCCGAGAAGGTTGTCCAAGCTGCATTGGATGCTGCGGCTAAGGGCCGAACCACGATCGCCGTCGCACATCGTCTGAGTACGATTCAGAAGGCCGATATCATCTATGTTTTCGACCAGGGGAAGATCGTCGAAAGCGGAACCCACCAAGAATTGATCCGGATAAAAGGCCGTTATTACGAGCTGGTTAATTTGCAGAGCCTGGACGGTGGGCACTAATATTTATTGCATCCTGTTTAGATCTCTACTGTCTGTTTGCTTTGCTTATACCCCCCCCTTATACTTGCGATTATCTCTCATCTCTATTTATTGTGTAATGTGTTATGATCTCTTCTCAAAAGCCATGTCTGGTGTTGGCTCTTGTGGTCACTCCGTGTTTTTTGTTACTTCTTAAGCTGCATTCATCGGCTTGGAGTGGGCGGGAATTCTGCTTGCTTAGAATGGAAAATCTCACGACTGTACTTTAGTTTTGAGGGCAACTTTCATTTCTATCATTAGCTGGAGTATATAAAAGTAGTAGCATTGCATGACAGCTTCGAGTTACTTTGATCACATATTCAGATGGCTTCTGATTCTACTGATGTAGCAGTTTCAATTGTATTCATACTAAGAAGATTGCCCCTCGCCATTCATAAACGCCCAACCATAAACCCATTCCTGAACTCCGCAAGAATCGACAACTAGTACCCTGGACGCCTGCATCAATCGCTAAACCCCATCAATCAACACCCTAAGTAAATCAGTCTCGATCATCCAACCCATACTCCCTCTGCACATCCACCTGTCGTACACCACGAGCATCGGCAATCAAACCCATCAATCCCTGGGCGATATCTTTGATTTCATTGTACTCATGGAGAAGGCGAATGTGTCGTTTGACCGTCGTGGATGGGTCATTTCTAAACTTGGTGTCAATAAGTGAGAATACCCATGTATGTGAGTGATTGATAGAACTGGTTATGAAATTACGGATGTGAAAGGATGGTTTTCATACCTCAGTTTGGCCTTGGTCTGTTCTATTTGCGATTCTGTTTCTGTGATTTGGGATTGTAGATTGGCGATGGATGCGCGGAGGGTGGACTTGGCTTTTTCATTAGTTTGATTGTTGCTACTTGTGGGGGGGAAGGGTACATAGTAGCTACCAGCTTCTTGTCTCTTTGGGTCTGGGTCTGGTCATCACTGGCTGGGGTTGTAGTGGAGGATGTGGCTTGCTGGGGTGGTGGCATGATGGTCTTCTCCATAAGTTGAAACCGGGCTGTTATGTTCGAGGGAATAACCAATGTAACAGGATAGCCTTGGCAATGATTCAGAGAGCTAGCTGCCTTGACTGCCTGGTGTGTGGGGAGAGAATAGCGTACTTTTTGTAGATATAAGTAGAGTGAGTACGTAGGCCTGGATGGGGCCCGTCTCTTCTATGCCGTCCGATCTGCAGTTTCACAGATAATTCGAATCCACTGTCAAGCGATGATGAAAATCTTTCACCACGGGGTTTGGTATATTTTTGTTGATTATTCTAGAAGGGTATATTAGCAATGGCGATGAGCTGAATGGTCTACTACCCTCGACGAATTAGTAGCGCTTTTGTTGTAGTAGGTAAGTAAGTAGACCTAGTAGTTGTAGTAGTATACTAAGTAGTACTGACTGCCTGGTAATTGTGGCCATACAACGCTGGGCGACCAATCCGCTTCGCCCGATTTCGCGGCTCCCTTAATAACGAAGGCCGAATAGGGAACCGAACTCCCGCCTCCGCCTCCATCAATAATCCTCATCCTCAATCGTCTGACTCTCTCTCTCTCCCTTTCTCCCCCTCCCTCCCCTCTTCTTCTTCACTCTTTCTCTCCTCGCAAAAGGGTGAAGTTGATCATGGCGATATCGAGTCGATTTGGGCCCCAAGGGTTGCTAGCAGTCCTACTGCTTGCTTCCCCGGCCCTGGCCCATGGGGGCCATGAGAGTGTCCCCGAGGGTGCCGCCATCTCCGAGGATCCGATTGTATGTTGTCGCACCTGTCTGCGATCGCAGCGGTCTCAACAATGTACTGACTAGTCGCCTAGGACACAACACTATGGATACATATGATTCTTATGGGGTTCGCCTTTGGCATCATTTTCCCCTTGGGCATGGTTCTTGGGGTAAGCTGGCCCTGTTACATCCTATCTCCGGCCTTCCGCGGTCGGGGATATCTGGTTGCATGATTACATGAGGTTCATATCTGACATTTCCGCTTTACGATCGCAGATTGTACGCTCGCGCTGGCACGTCCCTCTCCAGATTGCCGGAACGATCATCGCTGTGCTCGCATACTTCCTCGGACATGCTCATAAAGGCCGCCAGTTCTCGAAGAACGTCCACGCGTCCTTTGCGAACACACTGATGCTCATGATGGTGGTGCAGATCGTCCTCGGCGTCTATCTCAAGCTGCACCTTTCCAAGGGAATTCATGGCCGGATCCGCCGGGTTATTGTGATTGCGCACGGAGTGGTCGGAAAGGCGATGCCTGTGGCGAGCTGGGTCCAGATGCTCTTTGGAGGAATAACCGCCATGGGATTCTGTCGGGATGATCACTTGGGACAGTGTCTGGCCCATTTCATCATGGGTAGCGCTTTCATCGCCTATGGTATCCTGTTGACCATACTGCTCCTCGTTGGCCAGTACTGGCTGCGCCGCACTGGCCGCAGCCAGGAGTTCTTCGACTCGTTGATTATCGCTGCGTGGGGATGTGTCAACACCTTCACGGAACACCGCTGGGGAGGTCCTTGGGTCCACAATGATTTGCAGCACACCACTATGGGTGTTGTTTGGTGGTGCGCCGGTCTACTGGGTATCTGGATGAGTCGGAAGCGCAACGGCCGTCCCAAGCGGAACTTGATCCCTGCCATTGTTATTCTCCTCACTGGTTATGCTATGTCTGCCCACCCGCAGACTCTGATGATCAGCACCATGATTCACAGTATTTTTGGCTACACCTTGATGGCTGCTGGTTTCACCAGAATCGTCGAGATCTCCTTCGTGCTTCGGGACAAGGGCAGTGTCAGCCCGGACGGATCCGACCCTAACAGCTTCCAATATCTCACGCCTTTCGTAAGTCTTCCACAGCCCTCCGGCTGAAGAGTATCGTCGTTCTAACATATCGCAGCTTCTATACGCCTCAGGTTTCCTCTTCATGGGCGCTACCGAGGAGCAGATGCAACTTCTGAACGATGCAGGCATCACCCACGTATCCTACGTTCTCATCCTCTACAGCATCGCCTTCATCCTCTTCCTATGTAAGAAGCCCCTCTTCCCCCCTAAAACCAAGGAATTACACTAACCCACTGAACACAGTCGTCAACGTACTCCTCCACATCTACGCCGTCCACGCATGGCCCGAATCCGCACAAGCGCCTTCGCACTCGCGCTCCTCCAGCGCCGCAGATGCCGGCGAGGGCTCATCCCGCTACAGACCCACCGCTAACGGCCGCCTCATGAACGGCCATGCCCGCTCCCCCTCGGAAGCACAGCACCTGCACGACGCGGAGGAATTCGAACTCCAAGGTCTCATCTCCGACGAGGAGGATGACGCAAAGGACACCCACGCCATGGGTCCGAGGAAGACTGAGGACGAGGAGAATTCTCCTTTGGTTGCTAATGGGACGGCAGCTACGACGCATTAATTTGGCTCCTTAGAGTGTGCATTGGGTGTTTCTTATATATTCTTCTTATTTTTTCTTTTTCAAAAGATCGTTGAGATATCGGATATATTATTTCCATTTTTCTTTTTCATTTTCTTCTTTTGGTTCGTATTGTATGCAGAGATCTCTGGTACTATGTAGTCTTCTAGCTCGCTGTAGCTATGGGGTTTGGCGTTGATATTGATTGGGTTTGGTTTTAAGATGTTTGTGCCTGATTAGGCTTGAAATATAAGCTAATACCATACTTCTTTATCAGTGTAATGTTCATCAATTCCTAACACTAATGCGAGTGGCCTATTTATGGAGAGAAATAAGAAAGAAATCTAGATGGCTTTATTTTGAGTAATTCCCCCGGAAGATATCGAAATCGTGTTATCAGATCTATCGTACACGTCGTAAGCGGATCCCCCCACCAAGCAGGGATGCCGATATGCAGAAAGGAAGAGAAAAGGAAGGAAGGAAGAAAGAAAGAAAGAAAGGTCGAGATGCAATACTCCTCATCGAGTAGACTGCCGTCTGCAACTTAGCGGGAGGGCATTGAAAGTGCTGGGGCTGGCTCGCCATCCAACGGGATAGCTTGGACAACTGGAACCACGGGTGGAACGGCATTCTCAACTTCCGGAGGGAAGAATGGATGTAAGGGGTAGATGGGAGCGGCGGAGCGTTCTCCATCGAAGAGAAGCATGTTCTGGAGGGGGTGTTCTCGTGCGCTCAAGACGTTGATCACGTCCTGGGCGAGATAGCCGCCTACGCATGCGGCTACGGGGCTCAGTTCACTCCCCAGGTTCTGGAGGAAGGTGCGCAGGAACCCGGCGTCCAGGGTGGTGATGTCGAGCTTGAGTTCCTGGTGACAGTCGCGAGCGTGCTTCGTGAAGAGTTCCAGGTCTTGGTGGGAGAATGTGGGTAGGGCGCCGCCGGATGATTTCTGATATTCCCATAATGCGCGGAGACAGGTGAGGAGAGGTGTTACTTGTTTGCGCTTGCGTGCGATGCGGGTGAACTCCTCGGGAAGTGGCGAGGTGTTGGCGAGGATCAGCGGGGAATACACTTCGCGCTTGGTCACCATTTCGATGACCTTCTCGTTCTCTTTCTTTGTGGTGATGTTTAGGATACTGCGGGTCGGGGTTTCCTGCGTGGCGGATGGGACGTTGGACTTGGTCCGCTCAATGACGAAATCGTGCGAGATCAGATCGGCGAACATGAAGCCGTAGAATCCGTGCAGTCCGGCGGCATAGAAGGGGCGGTTCGCGATGCGACAGGCCGCATTTATGGTGGTGTAGGTAGCAAAGTCAAGCTCGGTCGCGATGGTAATATCAAATTGGGCGAAGAAGTCGGGCTGTTTGAGGTGGATGTCTTCTGTGTCAATGTGAAGCTGAACACGCGGGTTCATGGCCCGGACAGAGGGCGCTGCCGCTTGCGCGCGCTGCGTTGCGATCAGTATATGGACAAAGCTTGCTAGGAATGGAACAGCGCACATTTTGACCCAAATGTTCCTGATTTATGAAGAACTGCGCGCCCAAGTCCTCTTCCGTCACCACCTCATGATCAACGATGGTCAAGGAGCCAATGCCTGCCAATACTAGATTCTTCGCAACTTCGTTCGCCAGCGCCTTAAACGTGATGAGGAGGATGTTCGCAGATCGGAGTCTATAGAGAAGTTACCGTCAGCTTGATCGGGTTGGTAAGTATTGTAGTTAGTTGGGAGAGCTCACTTTTCCTGGGCTTTAACTCCCCAGAGGCGGATCTGGCGATCATACAGAGCTATCTCGTCTATTGCGTTCCATGGACAAGTCAAACGTCGGTTTCCATTGGATAGTAGATTTTTATCGGAGATGAGATGATCTTCTTACCAGCGCTGATAGTCTGAGCTGGATCGGGCTGTGGCTCCATTGCGACTGTTCGCGAAAGCTTTCTTTCTGGTCTATGTCGGAGTGCCGGAGAAGAGTGAGGGGAAGAAGTATGGGACACAAGACGGCGAATGGAAAGTAGCGGATAAAGGCGGATCGGCCAGCAGTTGTGGGACTTGCATGTATCTTCGCCGTCGGCAACGGGGTCTTCTTGAAAACGGAATCAGGTGAACGAGTGATTGTACTTATACGAAGAGAGTGAAAGAAGGGAAGCGGAGAGTAGTAATAGTAATAGGCAGGAGGAGAGCTTACCCCAGCATCATCACGTGCATGGGCCATTGAATGAATGCTTTTGGGGAAATCAACCAAATCAACTTAACTTATCATTTCACCCCCTCATCAATCATCCTCCCAATTTCAACCATCTCGCCTCCTTCTTACCACCCAGTCATCAGCCTTCATTTCTTGTTCGAGGGCCTTTCCCATGTCACCGCTGTGGCATTTCTCTGCCTCCCTCTCGTCTGCTTAGCTGCTTTTCTTAATCGTGTCCCTCGTCATTGCCTCATAATCGCGGTATAGTTAGTTACTC
The DNA here is from genome assembly GCF_003184835.1 of Aspergillus costaricaensis CBS 115574. Taxonomy (NCBI): domain Eukaryota; kingdom Fungi; phylum Ascomycota; class Eurotiomycetes; order Eurotiales; family Aspergillaceae; genus Aspergillus; species Aspergillus costaricensis. Next base: position 227,455 of record NW_020291839.1, read on the forward strand.
GGCCTCCGCTCCCGCTTCCGCTCGCTCACTGCCTCTCCCTCCCGGTGCCCCGAGCCAACTCCCACTGATCACGGAACAACTCACTCTCACAGGATGGTACGTTTGTGAATCTAGACTTCCCTCCGCTACCAATAGAAACCTTACACGGCCTAAGCATCCACATCCCACCCCGCTTTGCTGCAGCTATTGACTAGCATGTACCACTGTAGTCGGGAAATTACGACTATCCTCCTGCCTCTCGCCGTCCTTCTCGTGGAGCTCGAACCAATGAGCGACAACAACAGCAGCAGCAACAGCAGCAGCAGCCTCCCCTGAATCGTTTACAGCATCTCCGGGAGCTATTAACATCGGAGCGTAACCGCGGTGACCTCGCCTTCGCCCGTGCTGTGGAGACTTTAAACCAAGAGATGGACGATTACCGCTCTTCTCGCTTCTGGGACCGTTCTAGCTTTGAGCAAGCCAGGGCAGCCCTCGACCAACATATGCAACAGCTCCAGGAACGAACGAGACAAAGCCGTGCCACTACGGGCAGCTCAGGGCCCCCGGTGCGTCCGCGTCCAGGAGTACCAAGACTGCAGCCTTTGAGTGTTCCAGTGGCGAACCCAGACGAAAGCGCTTCCGATCCCTCACGTTCTGATAGCAGAACTCCAAGGCCCCGAGCTGGTAGGGGTAGCGACCGACCTAATCGTCTGAGGCGGCCCAGAGATTCCACTACTTCCTCTCTCCTAGATACGCCGGTCCCTCACTTAGACTCTCCCACCGCCATGCCTCAACAGGTAGAAGATGAACACCAGTTGGACCGTGCAAGGACGAAACGTCGAAAGCTTGACACAGATGATAATAGAGAAGGATTACAGGGCTTCCGCTACGGTCAATATGGCCAGGTGGTGCCTGGGGCACTCAGGATGGAGTTGACTAACTGCGATGGGGGAAGATATGAGCCGCATGGCGAGAGCTCATGGCCAGAGAACATTCTTCGCAATGACGCTTCTGTATACTGTACGAAATCTGATCGCTGCAATCTTGTTCTGAAGCACCAGGGGGAGTCTCCGTTCTGCCTGAAGAAGATTGTAATCAAAGCGCCAAAATCAGGCTACAACTCCCCGTACGTTTCAGTTGGGCTAGATACTCTATCTCAGACTATCACTGACAATTTCAAAAGGATCCGGGAAGGCATGGTTTTCGTATCAATGTCATGTGATGAAGTCCTAGCCCGTACAGCTGCTTTCGAAGTGCAATGGGAATCAACTCGGCCCTTCGCGCGGCATTTACCCGGCGGAATGCAACCATCCCAGGAGTATCTAAATGCATATCGACCTCCGCTGCAAAGCTTAGGTCGGGGCCCAGTTATTGACCCCTCCTCGGATTCAGAATCAGATAGTACTGATGACCCCAGCGCTGTAGAACCTAGTGCTAGCAATGTGCCAGACCCCACGTCTGAATTTCGAGTCACAACCGAATACAGTGCGCAGTCCGACGTACGTCATGATCGTCTTGACCATATGGACGACGACGACCTGATTTCCCTTACGGATACCGATAGCATGCCCATAGGGCGGATGGACGAGGACAACACAATATGCTCGGACAGTGAGATGAGCTTAAGCGACGATGATTCAAATGTCAGCACATTCACACGACGTCAGCGAGAGCTATCACGACGGATTCGAGCTATGCGTCGCCGCTATGTCGCAGAGCGAGAGGGCCAACCAAGGCGACGACCATACCTAGCCATGCCAACACCAGGTCTGCGCCCTGAAGGCACACTTGGCTCAGAGTCTCCTCAACTAATGAAACCACATGCTCGCTTTTCCATTGAGCGCAATAAAAGCATGGTCAGCATCAAATTCGATCCCCCTCCGTACGTTCCTTCCCGTCATGCTTCTCTCAATAGGTATACATCAATCCCTAACCATCCAATACAGCTCAGGACGATATATCCTCGTCAAACTATGGAGTCCTCACAGCGGCAAAAACATAGACATCCAAAGCATCATCGCCTACGGCTACGCCGGGACCAGATTCTTCCCTGCTTTGAGTTTCAGGTAAACCAAACCAGTGGGATTTCTCCTTTTTCTCCTCCCCCCTCTTCCTTCTTCTGAACCAAATCATACCAGAATGTTCTCTGGGCCTGCTACTGTAGATTTCACTTGCATACAATAATACAGCAAACCAGCACAACTAGACGAATGCACATTGCGAAACCTCGGAACGGAACTGCACGGAATGGAACATAATGCTTGGTGTATATGGAGTATGGCGTCCATTGACTATCATCTCATGGTGTCTTTCTTAACTTTCTCTTTTTCTCTTTTCGAGTGCTCAAACCGGGCTGCTAACACGAACTCACCATCCCTGAAATTACTGGTCATTGCTTGATGCCTTCTCTCATCACCTCACATCACATGCTGAATTACTTCATGACCCATTAACCCAAGAACCCATTGCATGTCCTCATCTGACCATTCTCAAATGACAAATGGACATCATATTATTCTTTAGGTAGTAATTCATTCCAACGAAATGGAATGCCTAGAATGTACTTACTATCTATCTTACTATCACACCTGCGATCATATTTCAGAAATTGTAAATTTGAAAAAGAAATGGCTATTTATCACTCAATACATCAATCGTCAAAGGCCATGAACAGAAAAACACAGGAAGGAGGTCAAGATCACTCAATCCAGCAGAAGTAAAATACAAGCAAAGTCATCATCCAACGAAACCCAGACTAGCATTGCGCCCTTTTCCGCGTGGAGTAAATCACAGTAAGAAGGAAGGAGAGTAGGAGATCAGCTCTCGTATACTGAGCCGTCATGTGAAATGAGTGACGAAGGTGGGAATGTGTGATTAGGCATGAAAGACCCTGTCTAGGGTAGATCAGAGTGTCATGATTTGAGAGAAACCAGGCCCAAGATGCTATTAACACATGGAACGAATGTGCACGTATGTCGAGTCCCATAGCAGAAGGACGACCGGATAGGCCAACCAAAAGCAGGTAGATATTTAGCAAGTTGGGGATTTCCATAGACGTTGGTTGTCGTTATTAGCTGTTCCTGGAATGAACCAGGCCAGAACAATGAAAACGAGGGAAAGGTATTAAAATGAGCGTAGGAAAAGGAGGCGCCAGGAAGAATGGCATCCCGACGACAATAACCTGAGAATCGTCGGCAGACCGAAACATATGTACAAAGACGGGCCTCGGTCATCTGCAGCCACAGCGTGAAGTGAAACAAAATATGAAAAATTAGCAGGATCAACCCGCTATTAGATTTGTACGATCGTCAACCTGCACAGACAGCATTGCTGCAGGTCAACGTATCTCGAATCGATGCTGTCATTTCTCGTCTCTCGTGCAAAGATCGTCGAACGCCGAGCTTTCCTCTGAAATAGACGTAAATAGTGATCAAGCCAAATAGTACTCCGGGAAAAAAAGATCCAACTCCGCCCATAAGCAAAGAAAACGGGTTTTTTTTCTTTCCAAGAACAAAATTCAAATGGATATGTGAAGGTAAATTATATGACGACGACATCTCCCTCAGCATCTGCTGGGTCAGAGACCATCATATCACCATATTTACCAACAGTCATGAGCATCGAATCATCGTCAAGGTCAATGGCGCTATCATCATTGTTGGGAGCCTGGAAACCAGCCATGCTATCGGAAACACCGCTAGGCTTCTCGTTTTCCAATGTGTTCTGGTTCGATTCGGCTTCCATCTGCGAGCGATGCATTGGTGTCTGCGTTTGCGTAAGACTCTCCGCTGATGCTGGACTGGCGGCCGACCTTGTCCTCGAATGAGCGGCGTGTTGGGACTCATCCTTGTCCGGCACTGGGCAGTTAGACGGTTTCATGAGGAAGCTGGTTGGCCCCTGCTGGTTGGAGCTCAGGGTTGCGTAGTGCAAGGTGCTTGGGGTGTAACGCATAAATCCTCCTTTTTCGGCCTGCCATAGCATCATTTCATGGAAGAAAACCTTAGTCATCCACCAGGCGCTGAAACTCTGGGCGCCACCTAGAGTCAACCGTCGTAGTATGCAATCCCATAAAGCATCGACTTTCTCGATGATACACTGCGTACTGTGATGGGGGAATACGGAAGGTAGGTTGAGGATGAATGATATCCACTTGTCTGGGAAGTTGTAGTCATCTCCCGCAGCCGACTCCACGGGGTACTTGTGTGCCTGGATGTCTTCATCGGTATCTGGCCGGGTGTAGAACGGGAGGGCAGCAGAAGGATTCATGTCCGCAACAGGAGTAAGCAAAGCCCGAACATCGTGCTTCAATACCAGTGCTGTTGCAAGTTCGGAACAGCGTGGGATATTCGCCTTCACGATCATCTCCTGGGGATCCACCAAGGTTTTGAAGTCGAACCACATCTGATTTCTGTTGTCGGGATGGCACAACCAAGCCGCAGCCGCGTTTGCAGATTGATTCACATCGAGCATGTGCTTCAGAAGGTTGCAGAAGATATGAGCCGGGATTAATCTTGCCTCCGATACATGCAGTGGCTGGGACTTGAACGTATCGGCAATATGGGCTGTAAGTTTCTGAGAGATCGAGCTGAAAGCATCCAACACGAGCTTGGGAACGACCTGCGTAGTAAGTGGCGCAACGAAAGCGATCATTTTCTGGTACATTATCCAGTCACATTCCTTGATCCATGGAGCAAGATTCGGGTGGGTTAGGAGTTTCTGGACTGGTACGGTCAAAGTTCCATGGAAGGCGGAGAAATATCGTAGCATGTTTCTTTCCTTGCAGTATCTGAAACTGTCGATGACGGAGATGCAGTGTGAACGGTAGAGAGCCGCAAGAGCCGCAGCAATCTTCGAATCCGTATTGGCTGGTAGATAGTCACTGATATCAGGAAGCTGCAGAGATTCGTTGTCCATTGGGGGAGAGTCGGAAGACGGTAGGTGAAGCATTTGGTGTATCAACTTTCCTGATGTGCTTGCCATATTGTCAAGTCTGATGGATGAACCAGTGTGAGACTCAGATGAAGATTGGCAGTCACATCCCGAAGTAGATGGGGTTGCAGTGAACTTTGGGGCAAAAGATGTCGTAGGCGAAGGGAATACAGCAGTATCTGCAGGAGGCTGTGGCGCAACACTAACACTGTGATCTATGTAAGTACTTGAATCCGTGAATGAGTCCATCACGTGACGCACCTCTTCTGCATCATGTCATCAACTTTGGTTTCAGTGACATTTGCTGCGCTGTTCGTGTTCGATGGCAACTGTGGATTGAGGGGTGGTGGCTTCTGCTGCTTCTCCTCAATGACAGTGAGGTCCACATAGTGATACTTCGATTCGCCCCGCACACCAAGTCTTCTAGTCTGCACATTTGGGAAGATAATGCGCACAAGCTTGCCGAAGGAAGCAGGGTTCAGAACTGATACTCGTTCTGTTCCACACTTCTCTGCATAGCAGCAGTACACGCGATCGCGGCGCACTGAGCCGCTGCTCTTGCGGCAGTTCTCCTTCAGCCTAGACTGTTGTGAGCGAACATTCCTATGCAGGAAACTGCAATAGACAAGCCTTACCAAATCATCGCAAAGACTTGTTTGACTTTCTCAGCCTTGCCTCCAGCCCCTTCATGCTTCAAGACCTCGGCTGCCATTTGCTTCAGCGAATACCCTTCATATTGGCGGAGCAGTTTGCGCAATTCGTTATCGTTGGCTAGCGACGAGCTGGACCCCTTCTTCTTCTTCGCGCCAGCCTCGGAGATATCATTTTCTTCCAGTACATGCTCAGGCACATGGTTCTCAATTCCACTGTCATACATAGCTGTGTATTGGGGCATCGGCACGCCCGCCAATCCATGGCTTGATAGACCAGAAGGGATGGAGTGATGTGACATATGGTGACTATGCATTGCATGGCTAGGAAATTCCTCTGCCCTGGGCATGACAGCATGGTGAGCATCCTGCATGGTCGGGTCGAGGGACGCTCCGTTCACTGGGTGCGACAATTGTTGGCCAAATCGCATGATGATATCCTCCGGGTTACCGCCGAAAACATTGTGACCAGCAGTGGGTTGGGTGGGCAGGAACTGGGAAAAGCCATCGGCAAGCTGTTGGTCCTGGGTCTGCTGGGTCGTGTTGGAGTGGATGCTAGCCGTCGAGCCTCTGGACCGCGGGCGACGACTGTTGCGGGACACTACGGTTTCGGAGCGTGATCTCATGAGATCAGCCGTCCCGGGGCGACTGTGAGTTGCTACTATCTGGGTTGCTTGGGAAGCAGCACTCGATGATTGGGAGGCCGCTCGGGCTGCGGTTCCTGCAAGTTAGCCGGCAGTCCAACGTACAGCAGATGGAGAGGGAAGGCAATCAAGGTCTCCAGGTGCGGAGAAGGTCAGATGGAAGCAGACACGTCGCCTGCAGGAAGGAAGGCAGCTTCTTACCCATCTCAGGAGGCATCTCTTTCTCTTTTAGGATCTGCTACGCTGTGCAGTGTCTGTCTGGGTTTCCTTGTTGCTGGGTGAGAGACGATCGGTAACCACGGGCAATAGCGTCTGTTTTGATCCTTCACGGAGCCACCCTCGACCGCACGAGGTCCACACCGCAAGAAGGACAGCAAGAACGTGAACCAACGGAGCTAGAAGTTGATGAGTTGTCGTCAAGGCATCAAGAGGGGTTGTCGAGCTGAAACAGGTTGGCTATGGAAGGCTCATAGCGACAGTGTCCAGAAGGTCGAAGTGTGGTGTTCGAAGGAGAATAAACAGAGAAATTGGTTCCTCAAGCAACGACCGGGCGCTTGTTTGGGTCACGCATCACGTGGTGCTTACCTAACTAGCATTCCTCGTCACAAACAAACAAGTAACTACTCCCGACCTCCTCGTGTTCCCCCAAATAGATAGAGATAGGTACCCTTATAACAACTATGTGCTGGCTCCTAAACTAGGGGTAGTTACTCTAGCATTCTTATTTCTATAATAGCCATTATTATACCCTTTTGCGGCGATATGTTCTTCTTGACCGACCTGTGTTCATAACTTCAGCCGCATTTAGATTATCTAAGCTGAGCCCCGTGACTTCATCGGCCACGTCTAATCTAGTCTCAACACTAAACAACAGACTTCCACTTTATACTTCCATCTCCACTTGAATCATACTATGTCAACCACAATGTCAATCCTTGTTTCCTCCACCCATCTATGCATCTACCAAAGTATAAGAGAACAACAGCGAGATAAAGATGGAAATGATCAATTCTTCTATAAATCTAACTGGTATCGCTTGTAAAACAGTGGTATCGCCAAATGCCGCTAAAAGAAAACCCGAATCAAGAATGTGTGGAGAAGAATCAAACATCTACTTCACCAGTCCCACTACACCATTTTTAGCCCTTTTCCTCCCTAGTTTCCGTTGGCTTTGGCCTTGAGTCTCCTTTCACGGGCATGTCGCCAGCCAGGGCCCCATCGATCTTCGACATACAGCAACGGAGTCATCACGAGGGTAATGCCGGCAAGCAAGAGGAAAGTATAATCCGGATTCAAGGCGTCAAGGATAGGCTGCACGACAGCCACACCGCCAGCTCCAAGCAGGCACCGCATCAGATTGTTCACTGCTGTCGCACTAGCGCTAGCACCTGGGTAAAGATCAATGACCAGAGCGCTGTTGATAGTAAAAAGCCCTGTTGAGCAGAACGCAATGAAGTACTGCAGAATGATAGGAACCGCCAGGTGTGTCCGCAGAGACACACCGTACAGAGCAACGGTCACGATAAAGATGGCAATCACCCACCAGGTATTGCGCATCCGGGCAACCTCAATGGGGAAGTCGGGGTGTGATTTCAGATTGACACGTGTGCCTGCCGGGTAGCCGTGTTTCTCGCAATATTCGCGTTCGGTAAGGCGGTGGTTGTAATCCATGAGATAGCCGACCAGATAAGAGCCAGACATGCATCCGAAGCCTATCGATGCATGAGCGATCATTCAAACCAAGTGTCAGAGAGGATCATATTACTTACCATTGCCCAGGAAAGTAAGTCCAATATCCAGGGATGACAGGCCGTACACTTCGCTGAAGAGGTCGGTGGTACTGGATGTCACCATACTCCACACTGTGTATACGATACTTCCAAAGAACAGAGTGATGAAAACGTCCTTTTCGACGAGGAATGTCAAAGGAGCGAAAACCGATTTCCAGCTGCTTTGGGTCTTCTTCGCTTCCGGTTGCGCTCCCTCAACAACCCCCTTCTGGCCGGTGATCGAGTAGATGAAGGGTTTATGGATGCCATTGAGCTTCACAGTTCCATTTCCAGCAATTGGCCTCAATGTCTCCGGGAGGAGCACCAGAATGGACAGGAGACTCACGCCCCCGGCAATCGTGAGGAACCAAAAGATAGATCGATATCCGAGATACTGGGTGAAGATGCCGCCGAAAACCGGCCCGATTCCTTGTCCAAGCATGCGAACTTGATTCTGTCAGCTTAGCCATCCGGCGAGCAAAGGGGGTATTCTTACCTCCACCGAAGATACCCACCAAGCTACCTCTTTCTTCCGAGTTTGTGATATCACCAATCACTCCGGCTCCTAATCATGGTTAGAAAGATGCTATGATAGGCTGTGAGGTCATTCTTACCGATTGAGATGGTGGCCGCGCTACCAGCAGCCTGCAAGGCTCGGAAGGCCATGAGCTCACCATAGTTCTTAGATTCGGCAAGAGCGATATTGGCTACGAGGTAAACGACGAATGTTCCAATAAAGACAGGCCGTCTACCCGTGGCGTCTGACATGGAACCCCAGAAGCTAGGGGCGAGGCCTTGGACGATCATGTACACGGTGATGGTGAGAGTTGCGAGCGACATGCTGATGTTGAGGGACTATCATGATACAGTCAATATGCCGGGTCCAGGAAGGCATGGAACCGAGGTACTCACCTTTGACACATCATCCAGGGCAGGGAAGTAAATGTTCGACGAAAGCGGAGAGAATATGGCGGCGAGGGAGACGATGCAAACCATTTGCAGCTTGCGAGACCGTGTGAAGATATGATGCGGTGGCTTCTCGGACGACTGAGCCTCGAGGGTCGAGGGCTCCGGAGAGAGAGATCCCTTATCGGAGTCATTGTCTCTAGGGGTGACCTGTGGTACGGGGACCTTTTCAAGGTCTGATCTTGATGAAGATGTGGTTGAAGACATGATTGTTGATTTGACTCGGGGCCAGCCTCGAAGCACGTTGGCAATCTGTGAACCACCTTGGGGAGGAATATCAAAGCTGAGATTGCAAGCCCGGAAGTGCGAGGCCAATGCACTTTATGTTCCGGAGTTTTGGAATTGATCTGGCACTGGGCCAAAACATCTTCGAAAACTCGATTAAAAAGCAGATGCAGGATTGCTCCACTGCGGAGCATCTTGGACAGACGGGGGGCTATCCATCATCCATGACCTTCCTAAAGAGGGTAAATGTGGGTGGCAAGAGCCGGTGTTATCGCCAAGGTATGAACGGAGACGTGGGTTTAGGAGTATCTCTTCGGCCGGTCTTACTTGGCGACCAGTAGTCTAGGTCACATCCGAGAGAGTCCAAGCCGTCGGGCAGCCGACGAAGAAACAGAAACAAAAAAAAATTAAAAAGGGCGAAAGGGCGGAGCTACCAAGATCTGCATACATGACGTGGGCCCGGCGTGGTGATGAAATTCCAGAACGAGCATGCTTTCCAGGCCATCCTGGACTACGACTAGCGCCTGCACCTCGAGAGCTGACGGATTTAGTCAACTTAGCATACAGATTTCCAGCGAATGGTGTGTGTGAAGGACCGGGCACGCCTGTCATGCGCAAGGGTCTAGATGGAAGCGGAGCCCGTGATAAGGGAGCTGAGCAGGCTATTCAGTGGCGCCGTGGCGGAGCGTTGGGCTACATGGTATGGAGTAGATAGGCCGTCGACTCTTCTCAGCCAACATCTCCCACATGTGTTGACGGAGAAGGCTGTCTCCCGCGCAGAAGCTAAGCGTGATCAACACGGAGAGGCCCGATGCAACGCGAGACGGCAAGGCAAGTCATCAATTGACGACTCAGGGCGCCAGGGTCCCTATCCCCCCCCCCCTTTAGAAGGAGTGGTTGTAGGAAACAGGGAGCACGCACGCGCGCCAGTATGAGCAATCTGAGATCAGCCTGATTGGCGAACTGCTCAAGTGTAGTGGGTTGGTATGGATCTCGGGGATCTACATCAGGCCCATACGCACTAAGAAGGGGGGGGTGTGGAAGTATGATTGCATGGGAGGCGAGGACCAAAAAAATCGAGTGCGACGCCCAGACAACGAGTTTTCTTGGGATGGATCCCTGACAAGCTGGCCAGCCTCGCTGGGCTGGTTCCACCGTGGCTGCAGATTGCGGAATTGGGGGTGGAGTGAAGCTATACCAAGACACCTTGAGGGAGCTCTCCCACGGGAGAATCGCCAACCACAACTCCACAGCCAATGAGCACCTGATCGAGTCAGTGCGGGAGGTCTACGTAACAGATGGTAAGCTTAAATATGAGACAAGTAGAAATTGCCATCAGGGGTGGTGGATAGGGTGAAAAAGGAGTAGTTGCGCAAACAGGATGATAGTAGAAGTGAAGCAAAGAAAATACAGGATGGGGGGAATCACCAGGGTGAGATGCATAATAATAGAAAGTGATGACGAAGATGCCGTGAGGATATGAGGCACCAATGCATGTAAATCACGAAAACGGATAGTGTAGGGACTCTAGGGAGGTGTATGGAGTGTCGGAACACGCAGAGCAAGAGGGTCTGAGACTGATTGATCGCAATAGTGTGGTTGACGACGTAGATCGCGGATGGAGCAAGATGAGACCTTGAACTGGATCTCCACCAACTTTTCTCCTTCTTCCTCCGTGGGACTCCGTTCTACTACTACTACTATCTACTACTAACAGCACTACTAACTGTTCGACAGCAACTGTGCTGAAGAGCTAACCTCACTAGTAGCAGTTAATCAACCCCCCCGAAAATCAAATTCGATAGATAACAACGACAACGGAACAATTTCCTCTGCCATCAGTCATGCTTACTATGTAACCGAACGAGTACTACATATTTCACCGAATATTCTCCTCTCCCTATTTTCCTTCTAAGCGACAACAACAACAACAACTTCTCATGCCAAGGCTCACAACAACAAAAAAAGGAACTTGTGCCAAGAGCACACCCTAATTCTTCCTTGATAAGAAGGTTAAAACGCTACTACTAAATCAGCACTAAAACTACTACCCATAACCCATTCCTTCAAATCCATCCTCGCTGCGTCGTCCTGCACTAGCGCCGGAACCGCGAACTAAACAAGCAAATCAGGGGTCCCAAGCACACCATAACGTCCCTTTTTCCTCTTCTTTTTCGGCCCCTCTCTTTTCTCTTTTCTCTTTTCTTTTTAGAATGATCATCGTATACCAAGTGATCCGGCAGTAGTGTGCGGATTATCATAATTAAACTGAAATATTCTTATCTTCACTATTTTTCTACGATTATTTATTTGGGCATCACTACTATATAACTAAATCAACTTGAAGACATGGCAAGAAAAGGATTAAATATCTACGGAGTATCTATACTACAAACTAACTACGATGAAATACAGACTAGTGGGTGGCTCAGCAGAGATATTTCTCCAACTAGTAGTAACAGTAGTAAGTAACTTCACGGAAAGTTATTATTTATTTATCTACTATTTACTTCAGGCTCAGACTCAGACCTCCCCCCCTCTCTGAGTCCCTCTCTACCCGAATCACCAATTCCGACTGGTTAAAGTTCCCTGCAAAGTGGAGGCGATGATCTACGCCGGCGGCCGCCACTTGAGACGGGCGGTCAATCGGGAGGCGTACGGGAGTAGAAACTGTTTAGTTTTTGTGTTTGGGGCTGGTCCAGTCCTGTCTTCTTGTTTCTTTTCTTGGCAAAGGTGGTTCGGATGGCTGATGTTTGAGGTGGTGTGTGTTGTATTGTGTTGATTTGTGTTGGATTATGTGTTGTTGTGTTGAGACGGTGAAGATATATTCCATCCATCCATCCCATCTTTCGTAGAATTTATGATTCATGCAGTGGGTGAGTATTTTAGTTTATTGACTGCCTCTTCGTATTCAATGCCACCACCACCACCACCACCACTACGTACCACTACTATTACTGTGGAAATAAGTAAGTAAGTACCTTCTGGACCAGATCGGGATCTAGACAAGATGCGAGCCGACGACTGAAGAAAAGTAATAAAAATAAAGAATCGAAAAGTATAATTAAATAAATAAATAAGAGAATTAAAAAAAAAAAAAAAAATAGAATGAATAAATCAAAATGGGAGAGACTAGAACTAACTAGGTTATTGTTATCACGGCGCGGCCCTTGTTCAAACCAACTCAATTCGATCCGGTATCTTCCGTTTCACTTTCTTTCTTTGCCTAGAAACTCTACATCTAGTACTACTTATACTGGTAGATAGGTAGGTAATCCGTCATTATGCACTTACATACTTTTAGTACCTGTCAGGACCTGCAGATAACAGAAAAAAGAAATGAAGTAGAGAGAAGAAGAAGAAGAAGAAGAAGCAAAAAGATATATATTAAAGCTTTTTTTGTGCCCCTTGTCAACTCACACATACTCTCTCTCTCTCTCTCCTTTAGCGAGGTTTAATTAATTTAATAACTAACTTACTGTAATTATCCCGCTCCCCTCCCTCTCTCCATTTGTGGCCAAACCCGAGAACCAGTCATATTGCACAGCCCGAGCGAAGTATGTATGTATGCATGCATGCCTCGCTGCATGCTTACACAACCGGTTCTGCCACACATTTAGTAGTAGATAGATACCGAATGATCTGTTGTATTACTGTACTCTCTCGGTTTAGTGTGCTACTATCTTCCGACACGACCAAGAATCTTGGCCTGAGGCCAAGACAAAAAAGACCAGGAATACGGAAAAGCCCAAGAAAGAGGAAACAACTATCTAAATTGGGGAATTGGTTGGGATTGTCTTCCAAGGCTCGGGTATGCAAGCCAAGACAACACGAGAGAATGAGAAGAAATCTTGCAGTGTCGATTGTTGTTCTCGACCTGTCTATCTATCTATCTGTTTGTCTGTCTGTCTGTCTGCCATACTGCAGGAGGTATCGATTGTTGGTTAGGCTGCACTCGGTGATTATCAGTTATTCATGACATACCTGTGCATTTGGCTAGTTAGTACACAGTAGGATGTCGTCACATCAATATCACTATACGCTAATCTATCACAACTATACTAGTTAGTTAGTTAGCCATCTACTGACTGTAGATAACTAGTATACGTCTACAGTAGCAGCTTGATAGGCCTAAACTAGCACTACCACTACTACAGATACAATTAATTTATTCCAACAACAGCAACACAAAAGTAATATACACATACATATGCACTTCATCTATTTTTAATACTACTAGTAGTAGTAGTAGTAGTAGTAGTACCCGCAAGGTTTGCGCACGTACAACACTTCTGTCATCGTCATTCTTATCTTCAGAGCTCGAGCAGCAGCAGCAGCAGATCAGATCAATTAACATACTCGGTATAGCGTATATGTATTCTTCACATGGGACCTGGCAGACACATCTTTCTCCCCTCTCTTCTCTCACACATTCTCTGCCTATCATTCTCATTGAAAAGTACTTTGACGTGCCGATATCTGAGACATCCCCTCCCTCCCTCCCTCATCCATCCATCATCCTTCCAAAACTTCCATATGCCCGTTTGTAACCACTCACAGGATTAAAATCAAACACAGATAACTAAATAAATAAATAAATAAATAGAAAGAGATAGATAGATAAAGACCCCTGTTACACAGTAAGCGAAGCACACAGTAGTAGTAAACTAACTAATGACTCTTCACTAATCCTGCACCTATATGTCTTGGCTGCAGCCCGAAAGGAGGGGCAATTAATTTATTCACCAACCTTTTTGCTAAGGTGTCCCGTTTGCCTCTTTCCCCCCTCTTCGCTTTTCTTCTGTTCGCTTCGCTTTCGAAGTAGTACGCAATACAATAATGCAATGCACACGGGAGTAGAATCCCTGTCTTGCCGGTGCCGACCAAAAGGATTTGGTTGCTCGGTATGGTGGTTCCTCGTCGGGATGAGAGGGGGGAGGGGAAGGTAGTCGGTAAACCTGCTTTCTTTCTTTCTTTCTTTCTATTTTATTTTCTTTTCAACTATAGAACTGAATGTGGAAGGGAGGGAGGGAGGAGCGTTACACAAAAAGTACTATTATCTATTTATACCATATCATCAAACTTATCAATCTATATCACTCCTGTGTTATTAACCTTCAATAGGATGGAGATATTTCTTCTTCAACATTAACTAGTATAAGTATATCATTGAAAGTTAAGCACACCCCCCTCTTCATAGTACTCACCACTAGACACCACTACCACCAAGTAAATGAATTCAGCCACCTCGATTCCTAGAAACCAGGGTTACCCCCACAACCCGAAAGCCATCACCAGAATAAAATGCAACATCGGGAAGCCGACGGACAGACCGGCATGCAGACAGAGCAGTTAGGACACACACGGGATGTTTCAGCTTTCTAAGCCACACACACACATCGTTGGATTGGGCCGAAAAAACTAAAGCAACTAAGATGGTAGCTAAGACTACGGATATTAATTAGTTGAGTGACAATAGTATAGTATAGTATAGTATACCGGGATATGAATGACCCTAAGCCGCGGCTAACTAGCTAACTAACTTAACTAGCTAACCAAAGTACGTATGTACACAGTAGTAACAGTAGTCTAGACCAGGACTACAGACAGCCATGCACGATTGCATAATCCCATTCCCAATAACTTTGAACGATAACAACGAAGAAATGTGATTGATTGGCCTTACAGGGTCAGACACTAGATTTCACTCACAAAGCCAAACAAAGTAGGTGATGTACACAGCCCACTTATTTATTAACTTGTTTGCTTTCTAGCCAAAGTATATTATTATCATTATATTATTTTATTATTGTGGTTAGCCGAATAATGATTCATAATGATGATGATGATGGAAGTGATTGTCTGTCACGGCTGCTTGAAGCGGCAAATGATCTGATCCTATCGGATATTCATCAAGTTAAGTTGATCTTTCGTTCCCGGCCCGGTGCCAAGCCCCAACATTCCCGAAACATGGACTTATCCTTTTGCTTCGGCCATACTGGCTGGGGAGGATTCCGGGTATGTCCGATATGCCGATTCCATTCGGTTTAGTTTTGTTGCAACTTGCAAGTAACTATGTGCTTGGTGAGAATTGAGAAGGTTTCCCGGGTGTCCTCAGTCATCTCATCTAGGCTAGTTTAGTTTAGTTTAGTTTAGTTCAGTCTGGTCAGTCTTCAGGCAACCATCCTTCAGTCACTAGGCTTCTAAGCGGGCCTTGCACGTTGGCACTCACTCACTCCATTTTATTGGGTTTGGACCCTGCCGTGCTGGGTAGTACCAGACTCCATCTAGATTAATCTACTTTGTAGGATTCTGCTACACGGAGTCCGTGGGTTGCAATGACTACGGTGTATGTAGATCATGACTCCGACTACAACATCAGTTTCAAAGCAAGAAAGAAATTCAGACCAAATTTACAAGTGAACCTAATTACTTCCTTGCATCTCTAAACATAGGAGATATATCGACGAGAAAAAAGAGAAAATGAGACCAGATATAAGAGACAAAAAGTACAGTGTGGCCGCCATGGCTCGGACATCGAAAGGGAGTCGTCTAATGATAGAGAGATGGAGGGGAGGGGAAGAAGTCAAAAACCCCCGCCCATACTGGGCGAATAAGAGTAGTGAGTTTCGCCCAGGAACCGGCAGGGTTCAAGGGTATGTCTCCGCCTGCGTGCAGACTGTTATCAATTCGTCTAGACCAGATCCCTCTTGACGAATTCGTTCAGCAGCGCCTTGCCCAGGGAAGCGGGGCTGCGCTCGACAACAACACCAGCCGCCTCAAGAGCGGAGATCTTAGAGTCAGCGCCACCCTTGCCGCCGCTGACGATGGCTCCGGCGTGACCCATACGACGGCCCGGGGGAGCGCTAATGCCGGCGATGAATCCAACGGCGGGCTTGTTGTACTTGTTGTTGGCCTTGAGGAACTCGGCGGCATCTTCCTCGGCACTACCACCGATCTCACCAATCATGATGATACCGTCGGTCTCCGGGTCCTCGAGGAAGATCTTCAGGCAGTCGATGAAGTTGGTGCCGGAGAAGGGGTCACCACCGATACCGACGACCAGGGACTGACCAAGACCAGCCTGGGTGGTCTGGTTGACGGCCTCGTAGGTCAGGGTACCGGACCGGGAGACGATACCGACACGGCCACGCTTGTGAATGAATCCAGGCATGATACCAATCTTGCACTGGCCCTACACATCCGAAAATTTCATCATTAGCATCTTGACCCCTGTCCAGAAGGATCGCCTAGTGGTTTTTGGATGCAACTTACAGGAGCGATGATACCAGGGCAGTTAGGACCCACCAGACGGGTCTTGTTCTGCGTCTTCAGGATATCGGTGATACGAACCATGTCTGGTTGATTGGTGGTCAGTCCTACACACAACATGCAGAGATCGTCGGCGCTACGCCATGGCTAATAAACATACCGTGCTGAGGGATACCCTCGGTGATACTATCCCGGTTGTTAGCACATGCTAGGCTCTTCTATCGTCATCGAGAGAGTTTTGCCTACCAGACAGCCAGAGGAATTTCGGCCTCGATGGCCTCCTCAATACCCTTAGCGGCCAAGGGGGGGCTAGACTCAATCATTAGCAAATGTTCCTTCTATTCTCGATTAGGACGGCCGGAAGCATACGGGACGAAGAGCGCAGTAGCGGTAGCTCCAGTCTCCTTGACGGCCTCGCTCACGTTGGCGAAGACGGGACGGTCAAGGTGCATCGAGCCGGCCTTCTTCGGGTTGGTTCCACCAACGACCTTGGTGCCTAGCAAGTTGTGAGTTTCCCATGTGAAACTGCCGGAGACACCTATCTAATTGGTGCAGACGTAGGAGGAGATAATACCATAGGCGATAGCTTGCTCAGCGTGGAAACTGCGGAAAGACGAAAAATAGCAACGTCAGCATCTCATGCATGATAAACAGCGTTCCCAGCGGATCGGGCAAAAAAAGACGTACGTTCCCTGCTTTCCAGTGAAACCCTGGAAGATAACCTTGGTCTCTCCGTTAATGCGAAGGTTGTTCACAGTCTCAGCGTAAGCCGGGCTGGCCGAGGCAGAGTATGCCCGGCGCTGCGTGGCAGCAGCATTGCGAAGGGCAGCGACGGTGTTACGGCGGACGGCCTGCATGGTTGATAGGGAGGGGAAGAAACCCGGTAAGGGGAGATCGGAAAGAGGGGAGAGGTGTGAAAGTTGAAGCACTACGAAGGTGCAAGGGAGAGTTTGTGGTTGAGATAGAGAAGAGAGGAAAGAGTAGCCGTTTCAAACGCGCCGGACAGATTCGCTTTGGGGAATTTCGGGACAAAGCTTTAAGCGGATCCGAGTTGTCACGGGCGGTCGGTTGCCTCCCTCGGCCTCGCTGCTCTTTTTTTCCTGTTGCCGTTGTGCTGTTCCGCCGCATCATCTCCCCCACATTATCTTAGCTCTACCCTTCTTTTTTCGGTAGTGGCTATTCAAGATCCAGATCTAGATTGTGTATCTTTACTGATTTGGCCGGTTGATTGATTTTCCTACTTGTCTTTCTTTTTTTCGCCCCGTCGCGCAGTTCGCGTGGTGTGCATTTCACCTCCTTCAAGATGGCGACCGCTACAATGACTATGCCGCCACTTCCCAAGTCTAAGAAAAATGCCAAACTTCCCCCGGAGAATGAACGTTTTATGAGAGCTTGCTCCGATATTGCGAATGCCCTCATCCAAGAATATGAAGCGCAACGCGATCCCAAGAAACCCAAGAGAGATATCAACCTCAACAAACTGCGGGGTCAAGTCGCCAAAAAGCATGCCCTGGCTACACAACCCCCATTGACGGCCATTATCGCGGCTGTCCCTGAGCATTACAAGAAATATATCCTTCCCAAGTTGATTGCGAAGCCCATCAGTATGTCTGCGCCTTGTCTTTCCTGCGCTTAGCAATTCTAACAGCCCCTGCTAGGAACCTCATCCGGTATCGCGGTCGTCGCGGTCATGAGTAAACCCCATCGTTGTCCCCATATCGCCTACACCGGAAACATCTGCGTCTACTGCCCTGGTGGCCCTGATTCCGACTTTGAGTACTCTACACAGTCATATACCGGATATGAGCCGACGTCGATGCGTGCGATCCGCGCCCGTTACGATCCGTTTGAGCAGGCCAGAGGACGTGTGGACCAGATCAAGTCTCTGGGTCACAGCGTGGATAAGGTGGAGTACATCATCATGGGTGGAACATTCATGTCTCTTCCGGAGGACTACCGTGAGTCGTTCGTGGCTCAGCTGCACAACGCGCTCAGTGGATACCAGACGGACAATGTCGACGAAGCAGTACAGGCTGGTGAGATGAGTAACGTGAAGTGCGTGGGTATCACAATCGAAACAAGACCGGACTACTGTCTCGACCAACATTTGAGCAGTATGCTCCGCTACGGATGTACCAGATTGGAGATCGGTGTCCAGAGTCTGTATGAGGATGTCGCCAGAGACACAAACAGAGGTCACACTGTTGCGGCCGTCGCAGAAACATTCAAGCTTGCCAAGGATGCCGGCTTCAAGGTCGTCAGTCATATGATGCCGGATCTGCCCAACGTGGGCATGGAGCGTGACCTGTTCCAGTTCCAGGAGTACTTTGAGAACCCGGCTTTCCGAACGGATGGTTTGAAGATCTACCCCACGCTGGTCATTCGTGGAACTGGTCTCTATGAGCTATGGAGGACTGGTCGTTACAAGAACTACACACCAAACGCCCTTATCGACCTGGTTGCCCGCATCCTCGCTCTGGTGCCCCCGTGGACACGTATTTACCGAGTCCAGCGTGATATCCCCATGCCCCTGGTGACCTCGGGAGTCGAGAACGGCAACCTGCGCGAACTGGCCTTGGCACGCATGAAGGACTTTGGCACCACCTGCCGCGACGTACGTACCCGTGAAGTCGGTATCAACGAAGTCAAGAACAAGATCCGCCCATCCCAAGTCGAGCTGATCCGCCGTGACTACACGGCCAACGGAGGCTGGGAGACATTCCTCGCCTACGAGGACCCCAAGCAGGATATCCTGATCGGTCTGCTGCGCCTGCGCAAGTGCAGCCCAACCCACACCTTCCGGCCCGAGTTCACCGGTCAGCAGACCAGTATCGTGCGTGAGCTGCACGTGTACGGATCTGCTGTTCCTCTCCACGGACGTGACCCGCGCAAGTTCCAACACCGCGGGTTCGGAACCCTGCTCATGGAAGAAGCAGAGCGCATCGCTCGCGAAGAGCACGGCAGCACAAAGATCAGTGTTATTTCTGGTGTTGGTGTACGCAGCTACTATGCTCGTCTGGGATACACTCTCGATGGACCGTACATGTCCAAGATGCTGGACCCGATTGAAGACGAGGAATTTTAAGCACTATCAGAGAAAACAAAACCATTAATGAATATGAATGATGCGCGGTATTGCAACAACACCATCAAACGATACTCGAAACACACAAAAGTCCTTCTTAGGTTATCTGCATGCGGCGTTGCTCGGGGTTGGTTCTCCATTATACTGTTATTCAGGGGAGCAGTAGCGAAATCGGTATATACCAAAAATGGGCGGGATTAGAGAAACTTGCATTGTACATATGGCGCTTGAGCCGATTTGCTTGCCTACTATTACTACTATATGAGGATGAATGATACATGTCACATGTGTATTGGTACTTACTTGAGCCT
Source organism: Aspergillus costaricaensis CBS 115574 (assembly GCF_003184835.1). Lineage (NCBI taxonomy): Eukaryota > Fungi > Ascomycota > Eurotiomycetes > Eurotiales > Aspergillaceae > Aspergillus > Aspergillus costaricensis. Next base: position 247,285 of record NW_020291839.1, read on the forward strand.
TTCTGTTACAGATAGTACTTCGCTCGCTGCTACTATTCGTCTATTAACAAACCAACAGTGAAATATCATGATGGATGATGATGATGGATTGAACATAACTGCGGACACACAAGTTCTATACGAACAAAGACTATATACATATACAACCCGCAAAATACACCAGAAAAAAGAACGGCGCAAAAAAAGATCAAACAATCCAAACATCCATTCCATCACATCACATCGCAACTGAAGGAGCTAATAATAATCAATCCAATACCACTCCGGCTTTACCATAAGCAAGCGAGGATGGAGTGAGCCTCCCACGATCAGATTGTCATACGTAGCACAGCACACGCAGACTATATCGACATTCCTTCCTCTCCTTTCCCTTTCTCTTACATCCAGGGAAAGTATGCCCCCTCCTGAGATAGAATATATGGTACATCTCTCGATGGTCCATCCGCATCTGCATCGATACGCTTCTTCCTACTCCAGCAAGATAAAGCCAGCAATCCACCTCAAAATCGCAAAGCAATGTAGAATACCCTTTAACTCAACGATATAGCCCCGCCCCTCCGAGCCCTCATGTGCAAGTAAGCCTGGAAAGCGCAGAACACGAAGAAAGCCTATATACCAGTCATCAATGGGTTAGCATATCCATTCTCTTTCTCCCGCTGTCTTTTTTCCCTTTCTATCTCCACAACTCCAATCCATATACATAAAAACCCAGGGATAAACACGTACAATATAAACCAACACGGCGGTGAAAATCGAAGCTGCGACCGCGGCGCCATCTTCAGGTTCGCCTTCGGAGCCAGTGAAACCGGGGTGTTCGCTCTATTCCATGACCCTTCTGTCAGAATACTCCTTTATTTAGGCGATAATGAAAGATTGATATAGTATAAAACGCACCTTGTATAGCGAACCCAAAACGGAGAGGATAACGATAGCGAAGACGGAGATGACCACACTATTTCAATCAATGTCCCTTGTATTAGCTAGCTGGTCTGGTTCTGGAGTCGCGCTGTGTGGGTGTATTGTGGACGTACCAGGACCATGCGTTTAGAGCGGAGACGACGGGCTTCATCTTGTATGGTGTGATAAGGCTGGAGCAACTTCGGGGGGTTGAGAGAGGGAGGAGGGAGAGTCGGGAGTGGCTGGCTGGCTGGCTGGCGCGGCTCGGGTGGTTGATGGTGAGACCCGTTATCCGATGAGATGCGATGAGATTTGCGGACTAGCGATGGGATGGATGTATTGGTCGCTGACGCAGATAAAAGAGTGATGGAACTTTCAGATTGCCTGTCCAGGCTGCCGTTAAGAGAGGGGGATGAGGCCGTTGATGTCGTTGGATGATGTCGAGGATCGCAGGTGCCGGTGGAGACCTCCGGTGTGTTGGCGCTAAGCTGTTTTGGGGCGGGCGGTTGTGTGTCGAGACTTGTTGTCCGCGTCATGGTGTTGCATTTGATGGTTATACTTTGTCCCGTCAGGGGATTGGGTCTTTCAACTTATAGTGTAGAATAAGGGGGTATTTTCGATCTTGTGAGATGTTGTTTCTTGAATATGCGAGGTGTGTTAAGTAGAAGTAGTGTAGTATTGGTTTCATTCATGTCCTCAATGATCATGTTCTTAACTGAAATATATATACATCATCTGCCATGTCTCATGTCTATTTTCACCCACAACCATCATCTCTTCAATCCAACAACCACGCCCTAATGCGTCTTGTTCCATTCTATACATTCATCAAACGTTACCCCAGATCCACCAAAGATATCCAATGCACTTCCAATCGTCAAATCCACCTTCCCTTGACTGCTGACGTGAACTTTCTCCAGATCCTGGAGATTCCGAGCACCTCCGGCATAGGTGACAGGGATCGTGCACCACTGGGACAGCTTAGACACGAGCTCCTCATCAACGCCCTGTTGCAGACCCTCGACATCTGCAGCGTGAATGAGGAATTCGGAACAGTAGGGCTCCAAGAGCGCAATTGATTCTGCTTCGGTTAGTTGTATTCATACAATGACTGTAATCACAGCAAGAGAACAGAGAAAGCAAAGCCATAACAACAAAACCTTCAATTCAAGACCAAGACTGCATGCTTACCTTGCGTAATCTCCATCTCAGTAATCGTCTGCCAGCGATTCATAGCCACAAACCACGTGTTGCCCTTCTTCCTGCAGCTCAGGTCCAAGACCAGCTTAGACCTGTCACCATCCAGCGCAACAAGAACAGACTGCAGCCTTTCAAGAGAGAACTTGCCGTCCGGGAAGAGGAACGATGTGATGATAACCTGCAATTGCAACATTAGCCATTACACTGCACAACAACACACTCTACACAACCTCCAAACCAAAGCAACACCCAACCCCCAACCCCCAATTCATCCATCCACACCCACAAACCCAACCCCAAAACCCCAAAGAAGAAGGAGAAAGAACTAACCTTCTCAGCCCCCATCTCAACCCAATACTTCGCATTCTGATCCGTAATGCCCCCCGCAACCTGCAACCCAGCAGGCCAAGTCCTCAACGCCTCCTTAGCAGCCTCATCATTGCCCGGACCGAGCATAACAACATGTCCACCTCTCAAATCATTCTTCCTATACAATTCCGCATAGTGACTGGCCGGCAACTTCGACACATAATTCGTCTTCAAATCCGCCGCAACACTGCTCAACGTTCCGCCCACTATTTGCTTCACCTGGCCGGAGTGTAAATCAATGCAGGGACGGAATTTGGTCATTTTGATGGAAATATCCTCTGACGGATCCACCACAAGTCACTCAATTCGTGTGTCTGATCAGTACTGTCGTGAATGAATGAATGACTCTATCTAATTCCCCCCACGGTTTTGTGGAAATCCGACGAGGGGTTGCGCGGGTTATCTTATCTACACGTGATGGGAAACATGCAGTATGGAGTGAATTACATAAGCAGTTAGTTTCACGGCAAAGTCGTCACTTATCGCGCGCATTATTTTTTTCCGCCGGAACGAGTGGTTTGGTCGTTCAGCATTTTATTGTTTGGTTTATAGCAGCAGCACAAGGAATTGAAAATGGTCGGAAAGCGCAAGAGAGAGGCTGCTGTTGTCTCTAGGACTACGAAGGTGGATGAGGAGGAGGAGAAGAAGACGACGCCACAGACTGAGACGACTGATGCTTCTGCTACGGATGTTTTTCGCAAATTCTTTGAGGCGCAGTTTCAGCCGTTGGAGGTGCCTGGGGGCCAGGTAGCTCGTGGTGATGAGTCGGATGAAGAAGACAGTGAGGATGAGGATTTTGAGGAGGGATCTGAATCGGGCTCTGATTGGGATGGTCTCTCCGGAGAGGAAGACGAGGCTCCGGTTGAGGTGGTTGAGCATCGCGATATCAAGAGCCAGGATTTGTTGGATAAGAAGGCGCGTAAGGCGTTTATGGTATGTCTACGAAATGTGCGTGTGCTGTCATGGTTTCTTTGCTAATTCGCCTTTACTAGACCTCGAAACCACCCTCGTATTCCGAAGAACCGAAGCCGGCGAAAAAGAAGGCCAAGAAGGAAAAGAGCGACGATGATGAGGAGGATGCTATGGATGCGGATAATCTGAAGAATGATCTCGCCTTGCAACGGCTTCTGAAGGAGTCCCATCTGCTCGAGTCGGCGAATGAGCTTGCGCCAACCGGTAAAAACCGAATCAAGGCTCTTGATCTCAGAATGCAGGAACTAGGGGCAAAGGCGTCTCTGTATAAGCAGAAAATGCCCACGGCGCACAGAAGAGGCATCAAGGAGAAGGCGGAAATGAAGGAAGATAGGCGCCGACGTGAAGCCAAGGAGAACGGTATCATTCTCGAGAAGCCCGCACCGAAATCAAACCCAGCCAGCACCAAGCGTCGGGAGCGCGGTGTCGGAGGTGCTTCTATCGGAAAATTTGCGGGTGGTGCTTTGAACCTGAGCAAGCGTGACGTGGCCGCCATTCAAGGCCCGCGCCGCACGACAAAGGGCAAGGGCAGGGGCAGAGGACGTCGCTAGGCCTGCCTGAGAGCCATGAATGGCAGTACTAGCCACGCCTGACACCACTCCCAGTCAGATCCCTTTACGTCCCGTGCGCGCCCAGAGCGCGCCGCCCTGATTCGACGTGGATTGGCTGTCGAGCGTATCCTAGCCCCAGTAATGCTTACCGGAAGAGGGGTTGTAGTCTGTTTCTTTACATGAGGAACTTTCTGTCAATCCTTCGCCTTCCTCTTGTTCTTCGGCTGTTTCACGAACACGCCCCGACCCCTTTGTGAAGGTTTACCGTGTCCAGACTGCTGTGATAGGTCGGGATCGAGTCCTCGATGTGCCGCAACAAAGGGAAGAGCAGACCGATGCGCCCGCTCGTAATGAGGACGTCGAGATGGCCCCGGCGTCCATGCTGGCTGCAGCCTTGATTCAATGCTGAAACTTCTGATTTGCCCGCTCAAACCTTATTCCCCGAAACGCCTTAAGACAGTGTGCGAAGCACGTTCCAATAGCACCAAACTATGTGTGAGACCGAGCACGCTGTTCCGAATACGGTGATATCCCCGAGTCGAGCTAAGGTTTGAGGACGAGACCCCCAATTCTGAGACAGCCTATGGCCTTAGGACGTTTGAGAAGGTCGACCGACATGAGAATACCCCAGAGGTTGGCCAGTTTTAGCCGCTAGGTGCTGTCTATAAACAGCTGAAGCACGAGTCATCCTAGATAGATGGATCTTAGAAAGCGTCTAGTCTGTTATTGAGCAAAAATAGAACGTCTCCATCTCGTATAGAGACACCCGATGAAAGGGCGTCGCATGAACCGACTGTAAACAAGACTTTTAGTACTTTTTAGCTCGATTCCTTGGAGAACTACTATCAAAGTACACGTCAGTTTTCTCCAGTAGTAGCGCTCACCAAATGTTGAGTTGAGAAACCTAGCTTCTCATCTGATCAGTCATACTCCTTTTTTCCCCCCATCTCTAGCTCGGCCTCGGTTTAAGCCAGCCTAATAAGGACTAGGAGTTTGCCAGTCTGATATGATTGAGTTTGCCAGTTCTGCGGCTACAGGCACACCGATCTGCTACTAGCGGATAAACGTCCCACCCTCAGGCAGTTCCTCTGTCTGCTTATCTAGTCCCGGTGTACCGGGGTACCTGCATGAATAATCCGATATTATTAGGTTAGTGCAATAGCGGTTCCGTGGTTCCAATTCTCTAGTTCAGGTACCGCTGCCGTGAAGGGGAATGGAGAAGCCGCAAAAGGAGAAAAAAAAATTGATGCGAATTGCTAAGGCGTCAATAATAGTTCCCATTATTGCCATGCATCCATCCGGTTTTGTTAGTCATCTCCCACTAAATTCTGCATGCTCGTGCCTTTGCACGAACCACAAGCCATGAGGCGGGACAGGGAGACATCTTCGTCGTTTCAGATTCTGCACGTAACCATTCCGAGCAGTGTACTTTGACACTTGCACCGGAATCGCTTGGAAATGTCGCTTAGTACGAGTCAGAAGTCTGAGTCGTAACCCGTAGATACAGGGTGGTTGGTGCCTTCTGGAGAAGTCTAGACGATATCGTGCAAGCTGGACCTGGATCATTGCCGACTACACTTGGCATTTATCACCCCTTTAAGCGGAAGTCCACCGAATCGCGCATGAAGCCGGATTGGTGTCTATAGCGTGTTGTTGTTGATAGCATGATGCGGATTTGGAGTATCCATGTCTAGTGACAGAAAATGCCGCTATATGATCCTTCATGCAGGAACGTGGGAAAAAAATGCGTAATCCCCCCTCTTAGTGCTAACCTACCTGCTTGGCATCTTGACAATGCACTAGATAGCTGGTGTTATTAGGCCCATGGATATCTTTTCACCTTAGTAGACAGGTATGATGGAAAAAGTCATTCATCTGTGGTCCTCAATATCGAGAAGTCAACAATGTGGAGGATCGAGAGACAAGGGCAAGCTAGCTGATCGATCTATGGCCTGGGCAGAAACTTTAGGGGAAAGAGGTGGATTCGCGGACACGGAATTCCAGCTTTCTCCGTTGGTCGCCATATAGAATATAGGCTAATCCCAAAACCCGAGGTTTAAACGGGGAGAGAATAAGGCCGCTGATCATCTCCATTCCGATATATCCGGCCATTTCATTTGGTTACTGGCGGAGCGAGATTCCCCAGGGAGCCAATGTTATTGTCTTGGGTCTCGGAGGCTTATTGGCATGATTCACGGATTTATATCAGTTTGTGGGATAGTACGACTGTCGTCAACAAGCGACTATTGTATGTGCGAAATCCTAGGTGAAAGAGGCCGACCAAGCTGGCCTACTAACCAATGAACGTATCGGCCATCCGGAAGAGATAGATGTATCAGGCTGGGAGGATCAGCATGGGGACGGCGCATTCGCTACGCATTCCACTAAGGAGCTGACAGTTGTAAACAGAAGCCGGATGGACGCGACTCTAAGCTCCCCCGCACGTTCTCGAGTCAGGCTGGGAGGTTTCATCTTGGACACTACTCCAGCTTAGCTGCATCGCTAGATACGAGACACAAGCTATCACCAGAACAGAAGGTAGAGATGTAGAAAGATGGACCTAGCGTTGGTCCGGCCTCTGTTTGATCGCCCTGAGCTTCCTATCTCATATCCCCGACAGATAGCAGTACAGGCCGAGGCCGAGTGCGGCACAGACTCATTCAGTAAGAGATAGATGTTGCCCGGGTGGTCCTGGCAGTGACGGATGCCGGAAGTTGGAACAGTGCTGGACTTTTCTAGATGGTTTCAGGCCTGACGATCAAACCCAGGCCCGTTGCACAGAGAGCGGGCCAAGCCTTCCCTTGCTGGAAATGCGACCTTTCTTCTTCGCAGAAGGACAGAAAGGGTAAGTCAAAGTAGAATGGTCTTTTTCTGAACTAACTTACCACTAAGTCACTAAATGACGAGCTAATGCCGGCTTTACCAATTGCGACCTTGTGGTCAGCAAGCCGGCAGAGGCGGCCGTAATTTATGGCCCCATTAGGTCTCCATCGAGAACCCCATGGAATCCAGGCACAATTGCCTATTCCGGCCTGGTTGCCACCCACTTAGGGTCTGGAAGGATTCAACCGTCAGGGGAGAGCTTGAGTTTCCAAGTTGTCCTTAGTACCACTTAGCATCTTCGATGGGGTATTGGAGTACTATCTACTGGCACTATTTGCTATGCTAACCTTAGTCTCGCTATGCTTCCGACTGTTGCTACTGGATTCGAGCCATCCCGACTCCATCCTAACTCCATCCTAATCCCCATCCTTACGCCGTTCTTCCACATTGTTTCGCAACAACTCCGAGAACTATTGCGAGATATCGTGAGAACTTACGTAGTCTGCTCCGAAGAGGCGTCCAGACTAAAAGACATGGCTTTGAATAACTCTAAATGTGTATGGGTGCGAGCTATCGGCGCCCTCTCGGGATGCTCGGTCTTTCGGACTTCTCCCAAATGCAGCAACCAGCCTCCGGCATTTTTGACTGGGTCTTCGGAGAATTTATCATGGGTAGCAAGGGGTCTCTTCCCACCGACCCTGATCGATGACAGTGCTCAGATATCAGCCTGTCTATTTTTGTGTTTTCTTGGTGGTCCCTGACCTCTCCTGACCGGCATACCCATGATGCACCCCCTTTTTTTTGCCCAGCACACGCAGTCGTTGTAGTCTGCACAGTGCACGGTGACTATCTCTGTAGGTCTTTCTCTCTTTCTCTGCGGACATTCAGAATTCGGCCGAAACTGTGGAGTAGACTACTTACATAAAGATCTTGACGATCGGACCAATGACCGCCTGACAATCCCAGCACCGCTGCACTAAGTATGCCTCTATAACCAGCATACCGACTATACTGGCCATCTTAACCTCCTTGAACGGGCTGAAGTGGAGGAAGTACAGTATAGGGGGGCAATCATGGCCTTACGGCACACTTCGGACTGACTTTCGGAAGACACATCCTACCATGGATACCACAAGAATTGGGCTGTTAAGGCTTGGCGACTAAGCTTCGCCGTTTTCGCATCCATCCTTTGGATTGCGCAGATCACCCCTGATGCTCAACGTCCTGACCGTATGATGGCATGCTCCGGGGTCAAACCGGCTAGACCTCATTTTTCGCATCACCGCCTCTTCTCTCCCAGATTAACTAGCAAACAATTGCTTTTAGATTTGTCATTGTGATCGCGTTAAACAAATGGGTTAGCTCGGGTCACGAAACATGGATTGCCACATTACCCGCGCTTGTTTCCTATCCTGCTACAGTGATTCAGCCTGGTATGTGACTCAGGCGATCATTATGTCATCTCTGACATACCAGTGATAATATCATCAGGCATCTATGAATTCAGACGACGAGGACGATCTTGATATTCTTAGAGTTAGGAACATACCCCATAAAGCACGATCCCAATATCGAAGTGCACTATATTGATGCACACGGACCAAACCTTGATGTCTCAAAAATGAGCTCGGGTAATCGGGCCCCTCATACTGTGTGCGATTTAATTTAAGATCGTTGTCTGTATCTTGTGAAAGAGTCAGGTGAATGTGATTTAGTCGATCGTGATAATTTGTATCCGATATTAATCTTTATTTGGAGGCTATGGTTGGTGGGCCAATGGGCGTAGCGCTTGCCGCTATGATGGTGATTGTGATTGATCATCTTGATCAGTTATATACGTCCAAAGACAATCAAAGGGCAGAAAGTACCTACTAAGTAGGTACTTACCAACTTACCGGGGTTTACTTTCCCAGCTACTACTATCTTCAGAGATCCCCTCAACCAGCCTTGAGCGGCAAATCTCACCGGTCATGCGTCCCTTGGTGGCAGTGGCGTTTTGGGCTGTAGGCTATTCCTATCTTTGAGCAGCTAAGCCCACCATGCTTTTGAAAATGTGTGTGTATGTGTATGTACATGTGTGTAAGCACTGCCTGGCCGAGTGACCTCCTCCATCGGTACCCTTGATCTTCCCAAACAAAGGGGGGCCATATGCAAGCCGAAGGGGGCAAAACATATCATACTGTCCCACTACTTTGGTAGACTTCCCAAGAGGCTACTACTCTCTACTCTGTAGATATCTACCAAAGGAACAATACCAAGGACTGTACCTCATTGTGCGCCACGATCAAACTGGTCATCACATAAGATCAGTCAGTCGGTTTATTTTTGGTGCCGTCATTTACTAGGCTGTTGCCCTGAAGAGTTTCTACTAGTTAGATACTACTTCGGAAACCCGCATAACAACCCTGCATGTAATTCGCCTGTTGGACAGAAACCGGGCGGTGGTACTGGTGCATGGCTAGTCTGACAATCAGATGAGCCCATGACAAGTAAGTAATACAACACAGCCATTGCCATGCCATGCCATGCCATGCTATGCTACACCAGGCAATCATTTGCAGGTGATGATAGCATGGCATAGCCGCCAGATATCCAACCACACATTGAAGAAGCAGGTTGGAAGCCTTTGTCATACTGTGTTGCTGGAACAAACACAAAACAAAGGTGATGGATGGATATATGGGCTATTACTAGCTACCCCCTACTAGTCTACTAGTCATACTGTAGCTACAGTAGTCACATACAGGTAAGTAAGTAGGCAAGGGTAAACAAACCTATCTCACAGAGAGAGAGCGAGAGAGAGAAAGGCACACTACTGACCACGACTGGAAAGTGGATATTGCTTCTCTCAGTTCAATTGGGGCCACTGAAAATTGTGGGTTGGAAGGGATAATCCATGCCAGCCATTGGCGGAGTAGTAAGCGCTCACCAGAATTCTGAAACAAGGGGCGAATGCTTCAAGATTGTTTCCCGCGCCAGTTTGATCGGGTGTGCAGGCTTGGCGTTGTGGCCTTTTCTTGGTTCCACCCAGGGCGGCAAACCCAGCGAGGCGCCTTGGTTTGTGATTTCATTTCCATGCCTTGACCAAGCGGGTAGCATTGCTGGCATAAAGGGTGTAAAAAAAGAAAAAAAAAAAAAAGAAGGAAGGGTAGTGGACTACTTACTACTGTAGAGGAAGGTTGGTAGCGATGAATTGGGCGGTTAAGCAACCCGCATCTTCTCGTTCTTATTCGATGTGACTTCCCACTTACCATAGCCGCTGGCTGTGTGATATGCAGTGCTAGTGTCAATGGTGGGTTGGGTTGTGTCTGTGTATGTGTGTAATGCTTGGATAGGCTGGAGACCTGGCAAATGGCCCCCAAGAAGAATGAGGCCCCCAAATAAATCGTCGCCTAAGTAAGTTGAGAAAGAGGAGGGTACATCGCCCGTGCGCGCCTATGTGCATATCTGGTGGTGTACAACTACTTACTACACAAGACTTACTCTTACTACACCACAGAGGGTAACCCTTCTCCTGATTTCCCCCTTTCCAAAAGCTTCTGGTAGTAATATCGGGATGCCAAGAGATAGAGCTTACTTGTGTTAAGGCTCCCTGGATCCCACTCAAGGAATTTTGTCCACAGAGAAAGCAAATTGATATCCTATTTTGGTTGCAAATCCGAATTCCCAACAGTCAGGTCGTCGGATACCCATGATCCATCATGGAGGTGCCTAGGCTACCGGACCAACTCCACTTTTGCATGTTCTGTTTGCCCATTCCCTTTCTTCTGTGTAAGGTTAGCCACACCTTCCCCACACATAGCAGAAAGCCAGTAAATATCGCGCGGCCCATGATGTAAGATATCTTCAGGAAGCGCTCTTCAAATTAACAGTCGCCAAGTCGGAGCAGGTAGGCTACCCCACAGAATCAATGGGATTGGCTTAAAGCTTTGGGGTGTATGATTGCAAGCTGCAGGAAGAGACAGGGTGTGTAGGATGATTATTTTGTAGTATATGTCAGTTAGTATGTAGTACTAGAGCCCCTTTCAACTGATGATTTTTTTTTTTTTTCTTTTTCCTTTTTTTACTCATTTCAATGTTGGTATGACCGACCAGAAAATCAAGTGACTAGTAAATTGGACTACTTAACAAGATAACTTACTCCGTACTGAATGCTCTTACCACCTTCCAGCAGGTTTCTATGAATAAGTTTAGCAACGATGGAGGTGGACTAACCCAAGAGGGAGGCGGCCCGGCAACAAAAAAATCACTAACGGATGGGATGGATTGGAATCTTTGGAAGTCGGCGGCAGCCCCACTGTCTGGTAACCTGGTTATCCTCCTGGTACCTGACCGTTTGGATACCTAAATATCTTACCATTGACCCCACTTTTTGGAGGTGTGAATTCGCTGCTGAGAGATGCAAATGGCAGGATAATCGGTCCTGGGGGGAGGTTACTTCAGGGAGCAGTCCTTTTTACCATACATGTATAATTCCTGTATCGTGTGATTTGATTACCGGGAGGGCCCTCTCTCTCCTCTCTTTCTCTCTTCTCTCTCCTCTTTTTGCCCTTAGGCTCTCTCAGACTTTCTGTCCTCTTTTTTTCTCCTCTTTTGTTATTATATTATTATTTTATTTTATTTACTCTGAAATATTCTTTTTTATTTTTTTTTTATTTCTTCCTTTTCCCCCTGCCCTGAAGTCGGTCCCTGGCGCCAGTCTCCACTTATATTTTCCTATTCTTTACTCAGTGGGTAAAAAAAAGCCCTACTTTTTCGCCGTGCGCGTATCCCGGAGCCCAACCAACTAAGTAAGTAACTTAGTCAAGCCGCCCAGGAGGGAGAGAAGAAAGAGTAGTAGAAAAGAGTGACTCCAGAAGTGGGCGACTCGATCCGCGGGTCTCGGTCGGCGGCGCTCCCTGAATTCCTCCTCCCAGACCCAAAGTCTCCGTCTCTCGACACTGGCTGGTCGTTTAAAATTATTATTGTTCTTTTTCCCGATTTTATTATTTATTGTTAGATTATTATTTTATCGATTGGCATTATTATTACCGGTTACCGACTGCCCTTCCATACTTGATCTGTACCTCATCTCTGCTGTAAAAAAGCAAGTCCCTACTTCATCCCTCCACTTCTTCCTCTTCCTCTCTTCCCCTTCCCCTCCTACTCTTCCCCATCGCGACTGGCATCTCTTGTTTTTCTTCTTCCATTTTTACTTCGTCCTTCCTCTTCTTCTTCTTCTTCACCTCCTTTCGTTTCAGTTCACATCCCCATCTTCGCCGTGCGAGTTATCTCAACCCAAGGGACTTGTAATCGGGCTGGCCCAGTTCAACTCTCTGTTGCTCTCTCTCTCTCTCTCTCTTTCTCACTGCCTTTCATTTGCCCTTTGTTGACGAGGGTCGGCACAACGTCAGCGCCTAACTACTACTTGCTTGCTACTCTTTCCATACAAGAGGCTGGCACCTCTTTTTTCCTACCCATCAGCTGTGTTTGGATAACCCTATTGTGTTTCACGATCCCGTCGTCGAACACCCTATATCCAAACCTGTTTCTATCTTTATATAGCATTCAATCCTCCGAGATCGCTCCCCTTGATTCCTTGCGAGTGGTTGTTTGTCCGCTTTCCTAACCGGGTGTTGTGACTGTGCGTAACTCCTTGCTCTGCCCAACCGGTGCTCTGTGACACCGTCCACTTGCCGCTTCCATGGCGCTCTTCTTTGTTCGCGCTTATGCTTGCAAGCAAAACCGTCGTTTTAAGATTTGACTGATTCCCCGACAGACTACTGTATCACATCCGCTATGTATTCCCAACACGGTGCCCCTATGGCACCCCCCCAAAAGCCGGAGACGTTTATGCTTTCCACTGAGGCCCAGCAAAGCCTTCCACATGACGCGCAAGTCGCGCTGCAGCAGGTTGACAATCGTACGTTTTCCTTTGCGATGCTTACAACGCCTGTAGCTTCAGTCTGGCTTTCCAGTGCCTTCAACCCAGGCCCTTTGATGGACTCCTGACTAATGGTCTATCTCTGGTATAGTCAAATACTTTCTCCTCTCGGCGCCAGTGGACTGGCATGCAGATCAACTCATCCGGCGCTTCTTGCTTCCTACTGGCGACTACATCTCTTGCGTCTTATGGTTAGTTGCGATCGTCGCAATGCCATGCAGTTGATCAAAGAACACCTTAACTGATTCGCCATAGGAGTAATCTCTTTCACATCTCCGGAACCGACATCGTCAGATGCCTCGCATTCAGATTCCAGGCCTTCGGGCGCCCCGTGAAGAATTCGAAGAAGTTCGAGGAGGGTATCTTCTCGGACTTGCGAAACCTCAAGGCCGGAACTGATGCTACTCTAGAAGAACCCAAGAGCCCGTTCCTCGACTTCCTCTACAAGAACAATTGCATTCGAACCCAGAAAAAGCAGAAAGTCTTCTACTGGTACAGTGTGCCACACGATCGGCTGTTTCTCGATGCGTTGGAACGTGATCTAAAGCGGGAGAAAATGGGGCAGGAGGCGACCACGGTTGCGGTCAGCGAGCCTGCTCTGTCTTTCGAGTTCGATTCATCCCAGTCGCTGTATGAACAACTCACAAAGGCACAACAAGCAAATTCCTCATCTTTTGCTGCACACGCAAGTACGACATATGGCCAACCCGCATCCCCAGTGGTTCGGACCGTTGACGCTATGCCTCCTCCCCAGATGGCTCCCCAGATGGCTCCCCCGGCGCTACCCCTTCTCCCGGACGAGTCGGGCAATCCGGCGATGTACAACCCAGTTCCTATGCCCACCACCCTGGCCCAGAGCGTTATTAAGCGCGAAGCCGAATACGGGCACATTCAATACGACCGCAATGGCATGCCCATTGCTCGTCTACACCAGCGCCATGCCTCCATGCCCACTTTCGTCGAATACTCGCCGGCGCCATCGTTCGTTTCGTCTCAATACGAGGACTACAGCAACCGGGGCCTATCGTTCGAGCCTGTTACACCTCCTCAGCACAGCTCCCACCTTGGAGCTGAACCGGCATACATCGCTAACGAAGACACCGGTCTCTACACCGCCATCCCCGATATCTCTTCCGCAACCCACTTCAATCCAATGATGCAGCTACCCCCGTCGAACCTTGCCCATGCGCACTACCCGGCGCCTGCAAGAACTTTCCCTTCAAATGTCTACTCGGTCATCGAAGGCTCTCCTACATACAAGCAACGTAGGCGGCGGTCTTCGATACCCCCGAGTATCACCAGCGTTGGCGCTGGGCCGCACCCCCAGGTGACTAGTGCACCGAATCAAGCTGTTGCGTACGCTGCCCATAAACCCAGCGACCTTCGTCGCTCAGTCTCTAGCTCGGTGGCTCCGGTAGCGGAGGTGGATGAGTCTCACCATGATCAGTCTTTCAGGGCTGCCAATGGCTATCGCGCTGCAGTCCTTCCCCAGAAGAACCTGCTGCATGAGATGTCCCGCAACGGCACCCCGCTGCCGAGTCTCGAGGAAAACCCCGAACAGGGTACCTTGGCTCTTGCAAATCAACCAGATGACCTAGCGCCTCTCCCTAGCGGTGAGGCACTAGATGCATCTGTCCAGAACAGTGCGACGACCAAGAATGACCGATACGGTCCCATCCGTCGTGCTCGGAGCGCTACCATGATGGAGCTCGGCCCCTACCCGCAGAAGTCACACTCCTGCCCCATTCCATCATGCGGACGCCTCTTCAAGAGATTAGAACATTTGAAACGGTAAGCTGCAAAATTCTATTTTTATGAGCTTCCCAATTGGTCCGGGTTCCTGAAGGGATCGGCGGAAGCCTTAAAGCCATTGTTTCTGTAGCCGCCGACTAACATGAAGGATGCAGACACGTGAGAACGCACACCCAAGAGAGGCCCTACCCTTGTCCTTACTGCAACAAAGCATTCTCCCGATCGGACAACCTGGCACAGTAAGTTATCAGCATGTTCACTTGATATTGATTGCAGGATGCTAATCTGCCTTACAGACACCGTCGAATCCACGAGGCTCAACAGGATGGGCAGCAGCCCCTTTCTGGCCACGAGGAAGACCTGGAAAATGACGAGAACGGATTTGGTTCAGCCGAGGAGGGATCTTCTCCGTCTGAATCTGTCTCAGGTGCCATGGTTAATGTTCCTGGCATGACCACGATGCCCTCCGCTATGACCCTGCCATCGGCTATGCCCACAATGGTCGCTCCTCACATGATTGCGCCTCAACTATTGCAGCAGCAGCTATGAGTGACGCGCCATGGTGGACCTCTAACTGGTCGATACTTTGCCAGACATGTCACACATTACTCTGTTCGCTTTGTTCAGTCCTTACTGATGCTTTTGCATCTCGACCCTCGGTCGTCTACTGTGTTTGTTCTCACTTATTAACTCGAGGAGTTGAGGGCGCGTGTCTGCATACAAAACGTCCCTTACTCCGTTCTTGATTGATTGCATCGCCAAGTGTACGCTGTTCGGCCCTGTGGCTCCTGTACGTTGATGCCACGTCACTGAGGCTCGGTTGACAGCTATTGGCTTCCTGCAGGATCTCGTCTCCTGCTTTGCGGCCTTGTCCCCCGGGTGATGGCGGGGCTGCTTCCAGATTTGGATTGAATCTTCCTTTGTTTCCTATTTGCGGTCGGTCTGGATTTGGTGTCCATAATAAGCGTTACATGTGTTCGTTCCTCGGGGTTGGTAAGCTGTTGTCTCTACCCCATAATTATGCTTGTTTTTACCTTGTCTCCTTTTGTTCGGTCGGGTTCCTGGTTTTATTTGTTTTATGTGCTATGTTGATAATGGGCTTTCTTGTACTATTTCATTTATCGCGGTGATGGGAATCTTTGGTGGGTTGGATTTTACAGATGAAGGTTGATCAAAAAGGGCATATAGCCTGAAAAGGCTACTTTTCTTTGCTCGTGGGATATTTTGCGGCTCTCCAGGCACACCTGAAGCGGGGATGCAAGAAGGGGGTCTGGATTTGAAGCTTCTTCCATTATAGATATTCCGAGAAGATGGGTTCTTGTGTCTGCGACGGGCGTGCATAGGTTGAGCACATACATATAGATATGAATCAAATGGTAATGAAACCCATGCTGTTTAAATGACTAGTAGCCGTAAAAGTAAGTCAGGGGATGGATGTTTGTCACCTGTCAGACGACTGCGTGTCTCCGCCTGATCCAATCGTGACCCGTTCGACCCGGCTTCCAGATCGGGCTATATCACGTGCATGGCCTGCTGACGTCGACCCGATTCTACAAGGTTATCGTCATCCAGGACACCCCCATCGTATTCATCGGGAATGCCTCCTCTTTATTTCTCTGCAGTGAGCTGTTCTTATAGTCCGCCTAGCATGGTGCAAGACTAGGAACCCAAAGGGTTGATCTTCGTGCCATACCTCCTATCTGCTGATACTGCTCCCTGAGCGCTTCACTTTCCATAAATACATACTCGCGTGTCCACTACTACCTCTTGCCGAACCCTGAGGAATTCAACCACGTTTCAACAGCCTGTTTGAGATTATCACACACTATATTGCACTACCACTTGCTTCAACCTCCGGCAGGAAGAAGCCACAGAACGGTTGCATTCCATACTGGACTAGCTTGTGTACCACGGCCTTTCCACACCCTTTGGGTCTATCTATCCACTTCTAATCATTTTATATGCTACTAGTCCGCGTGTGCTATCCTCGGGGCTTTTTCTATCCCATGAATGACTAACGCAGGAAGACCTGATCGTATCACACACACGCGCGGTAACTTCTTTTGAATTCCCCGATTGTTAACAGGGGATCGTTGTGTCCAGCAACGCTGCTTTTAGCTAGATCAAATGCCAGAGACGCATGAGCGGTTCGCTGACGAAACTTCCCCCTTGGTGGGAGCATCTGACAATAATCAAGTGCATTCGATGTCAAGAAATGGAGATAACAACGGGACCAGCGGGGCTGGAGATGCTCACCCACTGTCTGAGACGAAGAGCAGCTGGTACCTGTTTTTGTTGACTTTGAGCATTGGCGGGTAGGTGGCTAGTCTGGTCCGTTGGCGATCTAGTCAAGGACTGTTTCTGTGTGCTGTATGGCTTTTGCCCGAAGCTGACGAGTTGTTGTTCTAGTCTTCAGGTTGTGTGGTCCACTGAGCTATCAAATGGATCGGTAAGCTACCACTGCTTCTAGGGCTTCATGTGGGAATAGGGTGCTAATTATGTTCCTGAGCATAGCCCTACCTCCTGTCCCTCGGAATGAGCAAGGCTTTACTTGCATTCGTTTGGATTGCTGGTCCTATCACAGGTACCCTTGTGCAGCCGTATATCGGCATCTGCAGCGACAATTGCCGCATATCATGGGGCAAGAGAAAGCCGTTCATGGTAGTGGGCGGCATTGCGACGGTCATTTCTCTCCTTGCTCTCGCCTGGGTCAAGGAGATGACCGGAGGCTTCCTTGGCCTTTTCGGTGTTGATCCGGCCTCCAGTGCAACGCGGACAGTGGTCATTGTACTGGCCACCATCCTGATGTACTGCCTTGACTTTTCTGTAAATACTGGTAGGTTTCCTTATGCTTCGCTTATATGTGCAAACTTAAAGTGACTGTTCGGTTCCAGTGCAGGCAGGCATCCGGTGTTTCATTGTGGATAATGCCCCTTCGCACCAGCAGGAGGCAGCAAATGCATGGGCTAGTCGGCTCACCGGCGTTGGTAACATTCTTGGGTACATTTTTGGATATATGGACCTGCCTAAATGGTTCCCGTTTTTGGGAAACACACAGTTCAAAGTCCTCTGTGCATTGGCGTCCGTCGCACTTGGGTTAACGTTGTTGGTCAGCTGTTTATACATTAAAGAACGCGATCCCCGTCTAGATGGCACGCCCTCATCGGGGAACCCTGGGCTTGTGACATTCTTCAAGCACGTTTTCAAGTCGATCAAACACCTGCCGCCGGAGATTGCCAAGGTGTGCGAAGTTCAACTTGCCGCGTGGGTGGGTTGGTTTCCTTTCCTTTTCTATTCCACGACATATATCGGGCAGCTCTTTGTGAATCCGATTTTCGATGGACACCCGGGTCTCTCGGATGATGATATCAACAAAGCTTGGGAAGAAGCTACGAGAATTGGGACATTTGCGCTGCTGGTCTACGCAATCATCTCATTTGTGACAAACTTAACACTGCCTGTCCTTGTTGTTCCTACCTACAAGTCAGCTGTTCCTTCTGAGCCCACTCCTACGGAAGGTGAGTCGGAGGACGAGCCCTTCCTAGGCAACAGAAGGCTGTCTACATCCTCAATTAGCACTGCCATGGAAGCACCCGCGCCAATCTTGGGAATCGATAAGGGCGATTCGGGAGAGAATAAGTGGCTAGCGAAGTTGCAGATCCCCGGATTTACCCTTCGGCGTGCGTGGCTCATGTCGCACATCCTGTTCGCTGTCTGCATGTTTAGCACATTCTTCATCTATTCTTACCAGGCGGCAACGGTGGTTATCGGGATCGTTGGTATCTCGTGGGCATTGACGCTTTGGGCACCCTTTGCCCTAATCTCTGCGGAGGTCTCCCGCATTGACACGGAGCGTCGCATCCGGCGGCATCAGAATGGGGGTGCAGTCTCCGAGCAGCCTCGCGATGATACGAGAACACCAGCCCGAGCCAATACCGATGAGCAAGACCTGGAGAATGGATCACCCAATTCAACTACAAAGGCAGGGGAAGTGGAAGAGGAAGAAAATCTAGCACAGGCAGGGATCATCCTCGGACTGCACAATGTGGCCATCTCGGCGCCACAAATCATCTCGAGTCTGATTTCTAGTGCGATTTTCAAGGCGTTCCAGAAGCCTCGGGGTGAGCCGTGGGATGACAGTGTTGGGTGGGTGATGAGGTTCGGGGGTTGCGCGGCAGTACTGGCGGCAGTGCTGACCAGCAGGCTTACCGAGGGAGCAAGGGGAGTGAGTGTTTCATCGTAGGAGTTATATTATTGGGGTGGAGTAACAGACACAACGATAGTAATATCAATATTACACATTGATGGAGAGTTATCATAATCTGTAACACCAGGCCGAAGTGGAAGGAATAGTAGAAAAAAGTAACTAACCAGCAATAGTTCATTCTATTGAGGCGACGTCACACGCCAGGAGGATCAGCGGGCCGAACAGCGACGGGTCTTGGCCACGCGGGACTCCGGCGGGCGTTGACGAATACTTGTCCCCTACAACTCATGCCAGCTTTCGCTTCACACATCTTTACAGTCTCTCGCTTTTCGCTGCTGTTGCGCCTTTCTGCCTCCCGTCAGGTCTTTTGCGATCGGCAGATTATGTGTGCCTGGTCCCCGTACCAGAGACTCGCTGCTGGGCGTTAAAACCGTCATCCGCGTCGTGATTGCGAGGGATATCCCCAAACAATGGCTACCCAAGTGATGGGCGACTTTTTACACCAGCTAATCCGTATGTCTTCAATGCCCCATGCGATATCAGTGGATCAGTTAGGAGAATGTCAAGCTTCGGGTTGATGGTTGAGAGATCCCTGGGGCTTCCTCTGTGAGGAGGCGGCGGCCCCTTGTGATGGATGGATGCATACGCGGTCGGGCAATTTGAAACGGAGATGATCACTAACGACCTCGTGCTTTTCAGGGAGAGCTGTGGATTCGGATACGGACCCCGATGATGGTACGCGCGTTATGCTCCTTCCAAAATATTCTATCTCTGGTCTTGCCCATTCGATCTGACAATGTCGGATTTACAGCAGATGCTCCGGATACCGGCGATAAGGAGTTCTTCAGCTCCTGGGCGCTCTTCATCCTGATTATGTTGTTGATGTTCGCGCTATTTACGAGTTACATTCTCCAACAGAAGAAGATTCAGGCGGTTCATGAAACAGTGCTGTCTATATTTGCGGGTACGTCGATCGCAGCTTGGTTGTTTCCTTTTGGGATACTGTGAGGGTCAGGCGCTCATGGGTTTGGGATAACTTTAGGCATGTTCGTCGGATTGATCATCCGATTGAGTCCTGAGTCACCTATTCAGGACAGCGTCACTTTCGATTATCAATTCTTCTTCAACCTTCTCCTTCCTCCGATTATTTTGGCGTCGGGCTACGAATTACACCAGGCGAACTTCTTCCGAAACATCGGTACCATTCTCACTTTCGCCTTCGCGGGAACGTTTATCTCTGCTATCGTGTTGGGATTGGTCTTGTTTGTCTGGACGAGAATTCCGTTGGATGGGTTGAATATCTCCTTCGTTGAGGCTATCGCAGTCGGTGCGACTCTGTCGGCGACGGATCCAGTCACTATCTTGGCTATCTTCAACTTGTACAAAGTCGAGCCGAAGCTTTACACGGTCATTTTTGGCGAGTCGATCTTGAACGATGCCATTGCTATTGTGTTATTCGAGACTGCGCAGAAGTACGCCGACAGTGATGCGGGTTCCTTGACTTTCTTGAACTTGTTCGAGGCTATCGGAGTGTTCTTGCTGGTTTTCTTTGGAAGTATGATGGTGGGTATCATCGTCGGTATCATGACCGCTCTGGGCTTGAAGTACACGCATGTGCGCCGCCAGCCCAAGATTGAGAGTTGCTTGATTGTCCTTATCGCCTATGCCAGCTACTTCTTCTCGAATGGTGTCTATTTGTCTGGTGAGTGATGTGCTTTTCACCAATGGTGTGAAGCAAGCTGACATTCTTAGGCATTGTGTCTCTTCTGTTCTGTGGAATCACCCTCAAACACTATGCATACTATAACATGTCGCGCCGTACCCAACTCACCACGAAATACCTCTTCCAAGTGATGGCGCAGTTGTCGGAGAACTTTATCTTCATTTATCTCGGACTCGACTTGCTCGTCCAAAGACATCTACAGTTCAAGCCTCTCTTTATCCTGGTCGCCGTTTTCGGTATCTGTATTGCGCGTTACTTGGCGGTGTTCCCGCTGTCCAAGGCGATCAACTGGTTCATCCGATACAGAGCCCGTCGCCGCGGCATGGATGTTGCTGACGAGCTGCCCTTCGCTTATCAAGCAATGCTTTTCTGGGCAGGTCTGCGAGGAGCTGTCGGTGTTGCGCTGGCTGCGGGCCTGAAGGGCGTCAACGCCCCAGCGCTGCGAGCCACTGTTCTCGTGGTGGTGGTGTTGACCGTCATCATTTTCGGTGGCACGACGGCCCGGATGTTGGAGATTCTGGGAATCCGGACCGGAGTTGTTGAAGAGATCGAGTCGGACGATGAGTTTGACATTGAGGTCACCAACGGTGGCACCTACTACAAACGCTCCGATACAGGCTTGGGATACACGCCTCGCCGTATGGACTCGACCATTCCGTTGGACGGAGTGCCGCGCGGCGATATAGACCGGAACAACAGCTATTCGAGCGGCAACAACCGTCGCCCCAGCCCTCCTCCATCCGGCTCGGGCCGTACGCGAGGCCATGCCCGGCTCTATTCCAACGCATACAGCCAGAGAGATTCAGGGCGTGATCGTACGTCGACAGCCACGCTGCTGGGTGGTGCCGCCCGCAGCCACAGCGATAGCGATGTGGCCAGTGAGGACGAGTTTGGCTTGAGGACTACTGGAAAGAACCGTGTGGCAGACGCCGATCAATTGGACGCATTTGACCTTGATGTCGAGGATGCGCCGTCCGATGACGACCTTCCCCCGTCCGCCCCGGCGCCGACTACCTCGCGCCTCAGGCGATCGCCGTCCCAGCCTCAACAATACTTGGAGCCGTCGCAGACCACACCCCCTAATAATACCTCGCCTAACCGGCGCGAGACCGGATTGAGTGCCCGCGATGCCATTCGCGACCTCTTCTCGGGAGGACCGTCCGGGGATCACGCGGCGTGGTTCCGACAGTTGGACGAAGATTATATCAAGCCTCGACTTTTGTTAGATCAGTCGAACCACAAGGGACCTGGTGCTGTTTAGATGATACTCCATTCGTTTCCTTTTCCACCTTGTGTGTACTCATAATGCATGATTCCAACTTCTGTTCCACTGTTTCTTCTGCCAGCCTCCTATTTTCGGGATGGTTGTTCCTTCTGCTCGACCCCTGGGGGTCTGTCGGTGGTTGTAGCTCGCCCTGTTGCGTTCAGTAGCGAGTATGCTCCAGACAGCAATCCCCTTTTTCTTATGCGGGGGGGTGCTTGTATATCCACTATATACCGGTGCAGCTGCTTTTGTATTGTTCAGTTCTTTGGCATAGCCGGGTCTGGACACCCTGGACACATGTCATTGTGTATGATTGCCATGTTTCATTTTAGATCTGAATGATTGAGATTCTTCTTGTTCGTTAAATTGCAACGAAGCACATGCGTAGGTCATATACTGCAATCCATAGATAGATAAGCCCATCAAGCCAAGCCCGTCTAGTCGGACAGGCCGATCCCCCTCTCACTAGTAGACGCGTGATTCCCCAGCTGGCAGTACCGGCAGAGTACTTACTGACTAGCAGTAAACCTCGGAATAATCCTCCTTCCCCCTTCCTGTCACTTCCGATTCCGAATGGGCAATCGGCAATGGATCCTTCGCGACAAGCCTCCAGACTATGGTGCCCCAGCACGGGTTGTTATCAGACGCAGGATCATCCAGATTGGCTACTCGGGCGTTGTACTAGGTTTCCCCCGCGATAAGAGTCTTGATAACAACATCCCAGTCTTGCAGCTCTCCTGATCGAGAGCGTCTCTTTCGTTGGTTGGTTGATTCTACTAGGATGTGGCTACTACTTACCTATTTGGTTGCGCGACGCCACCGATTTATTGGGCTTATCGGAGGATGAATGGATTATCAGCACTGTCTTTTTTCTTTCTCCCATTCGGCGTAAAAGATGGATGATAGATACTTATTATACTCCCGATGGGTTGGAGAAGGAGGTCTGGAACCCCGCGCCGCTGTACTCATTGGAACTAGTATAAGTTGAGTGTCTGGTGCTTGTGCATCCTTCTGCTGTCATTCACGTTTCTTCTATCATCATCACTCTGTCTTGTTATCTGCTGTTCCTTCTCTTTTGTCCATCATGGCAGAAAAGCTCAAGGAAGCTGCTCGTGTGGCTGATGAAGATGCTCCCGTCGAGCAGGGGGATTCGCAGCTTTTGGGTATGCCATACTATCATCTTTATCTTTGTCGAGTTGTTGGTTTTGTTTTTTTTGGCTGGTTGTTTGTGCTGATCGCATCGGATAAGCTACGCTGGGGTATAAGCAGGAACTGCGTCGTCATTATTCCACCGTCCAGGTCTTCGCTATCGCCTTTAGTATTATGGGATTGTTGCCTTCGATTGCCTCGACACTTTCGTATTCGATTCCTGCTGGCCCTGCGGGCATGGTTTGGGTATGGTTGCATATGCATGCTGGATTTACATACATGGGGAATTCTTGGCTAACTAGAGTTAGGGTAAGGGTTTCGCTGTTGTTTGGTAACCTCTAGGTGGAGATTCTGATGACTCGTGCAGGATGGTTCTCTGCCAGTGTGTTTATCTTCATCGTAGCTTTGGCGATGGTAAGTTTGCTGCGCAATATCTCTCATGCTTGTCGAATTGCTGTATGCTCACTACTCCACTCGTATAGGCCGACCTAGCATCCGCCATGCCGACAGCCGGTGGTCTCTACTTCTGGACTCACTACTTCAGCGGCGAGAAGTGGAAGAACCCTCTCAGCTTCGTAGTAGGGTACAGCAATAGTCTCGGACTCATCGGCGGCGTCTGCTCCATCGATTGTATGCGAATCCCTCGAACCCTCCGTGTCCTCCCATCGCTGACCCTAGCCGACAAGACGGCTTCGCTACAATGCTCCTCTCCGTCGTATCAATCGCGCGTGATGGAAACTGGACGGCCTCTCGGCCCGTTCTATACGGCACCTACGTCGCCTGCGTCGTCGTCCACGGTCTCATCGCCATCTTTTGCGCGCGCATCATGCCCAAAATCCAGTCCGCCTGTATCGTGAGCAACGTCGGCCTCGTCCTGGCCACCGTCCTCGCCCTGCCCATCGGTAAAGCCGTCCGCGGGGGACAGATCAACTCGGGAACGTACGTCTTCGGACACTCTGAGAACCTCACAACCTGGCCCCAGGGCTGGACTTTTATGCTCTCGTGGATGTCGCCCATCTGGACCATCGGCGCATTCGACTCCTGCGTGCACATGAGCGAGGAGGCGAGCCATGCGGCGCGTGCCGTACCCTTAGGTATCATCTGGTCTGCCGGACTCTGCGGTCTGTTAGGGTTTGTGTCTCTCGCGCTCATCGCCGCCGTGATCAACCCGGATCTCAACGCCGTGCTGAACTCGAGTTTCGGTCAGCCAATGGCACAGGTACACACCCACCCACCCACCCACCTTCCATTCCCTCCATCCTATACCTATACTCTAGAATATAGTACTGACCGAAGGTATCATCAGATCTACTACGACGCCCTCGGCAAAAGCGGTGCCCTGGGCTTCATGGTCGTCGTAGCAATCGTCCAATTCTTCATGGGCCTAAGCTTGGTACACCCCCATTCACCCATCAACATACATCCCCACAAAATAAAACTCCTAATAAAGAAAAAAAAAAAATACAGGTCGTCGCCGCCTCCCGCCAAAGCTGGGCCTTCTCGCGCGACGGCGCCCTCCCCTTCTCCTCCTTCTTCCGACACGTGAGCAGACGCGTCCGCTATCAACCCGTCCGAATGGTCTGCTTCGTCGTCCTCATCTCCATCATCCTAGGTCTCCTCTGTCTTATCGATGAAGCCGCCTCTAGCGCCCTCTTCTCCCTCGCCGTTGCCGGGAATGATCTCGCCTGGATGGTCCCTATCCTTAGTCGTCTTGTCTGGGGTAAGGAGCGGTTTCATCCGGGAGAGTTTTATACGGGTTGGTTTAGTAAACCCATTGCTGTTACTGCGGTGGTTTATTTGGCGTATGTTATTGTGCTGAGTATGTTTCCGACGGGGGGAGCAAATCCATCGCGTGAGTTTATCTATCTATCTATCCCTTTGGATGGGGCTTGTTTGGGTTGAGGAGAGGATGAAAGCTAATGTGTGTGTCGGTGTGGGTGTATAGCGCAGGATATGAACTATACGATTGTGATTAATGGGAGTTTGTGGCTGGGGGCGATGGTTTATTACGTGGTTTATGCGAGGAAGGTGTATAGAGGGCCGCAGATGACGGTGGGTGGGGGTGGGAGTGGGGAGTCGAGTGGGGATGAGATGAAGTGATGGGTTTGGTTTTGTGTGTGTTTATATTATTATTGTTTGGTTGGTTTGGTTGTATGGATTATGGATGGGGGGGTTGATGGTGGGTGGTATCATAGAGGGATTACTGCTATTTCAATCGCAAGGAATATAGGGATTATCGTTAATGTGTGTAGATTCATGGTGTTTAGTAGAGTGTGTTGTATCCCTGAATGAAGGGTAGGTTGGTGTAGTTTATCTACTATATGGGTATCTGACTAGATATTAACTAGGTAGTCTTGGAAGTGGTGATGTGATGTGATGTGACTGATGATTGCATGATGGATAAGACACTGATATGTCCTCCGTAGGCTGGATTACTTGCAGTAGGGAGTGCGTGCTTGTTCATGGAAGCTCTTTTACTTGGTATATGTCATATCACATGTGGGAATTATTTTATTTCATTTATCATGTTTGGTATGTCAGAGACATTATCGTAGTCATTAACCCATCATAGTAGTAGTTCAGGACTGGCTAATACACTCTGTCCAGCAACTCGTGAAGCCATATCCCCAACGCCAGTTCTTTCCGTGTCTACTTGCTTACTGAGGCACTTCAAGGACATACCGACCGGCGATCTGGCCTTGTTCTGTTATAACTGTTAGTGAGACAAATCAAACATAAGCAGGTATCACACATACCCATCAGTTCGAAGATGCGCGGCAAGTCTTCCAGAGGAGCCGTCTTGAACGGAGCTTTGATAAGTCCACGAGCAAAGAAGTCTACCGCTTCCACGCCATCCTGTCTATTGCCGACGTAGCTTCCCTTGATGTTGATCATACGGACAACGGTGTTGAAGACTGGGGCTCGAAGGAACGCGCCGGCTGGCAGGCCGATAGCGACGACACTGCCCTTGGAGCGAACGTACTCGGTTGCTTGCTGGAAGGGCTTTTCGGCCACAGCGAGAAGGATCACAGCATGAGCACCCAGACCTTCCGGAGTGGCTGCCTTGACGTCTTCAACCACGTCCTTGGATGTCTTGAAGTCGATGTATGCCTGCATTGTGGGAGTGTGATTAGCCAAATGTGGTGGTATCGGGAGAACGGGGACTTACCTCTGATCCGAGTTTCTCGCACATGGCTCTCTTCTCATCGCCACCGTCGATAGAAATGGTACGAAGTCCCATTGCCTTGGCGTACTGCAGAGCCAGCGATCCGAGTCCACCTCCGGCGCCGACAATGGCGACGGTCTGGCCGGGACGGGCTCCAGACTCCTTCAATCCCTTGTAGACGGTGATACCGGCACAGAGGATCGGAGCGACAGCATCAAGGGGAACTTCCTTGGGAAGCTTCGACGCATGACTGGCCTTGGCGACGGCATACTGCTGGAACGTACCATCGACGGTGTAGCCGGATAGCGAAGCGTGAGGACAGAGGGGTTCGTCGGCCTGCTTGCAGAACTCACAAGCCAAACAGGATCCGTTCAACCATTTGATACCAGCGTGGTCTCCAACTTCAAACTCATTGACGAGTTCACCCGTGGCGACGACCACGCCAGCACCTTCATGTCCGCCCACGAGAGGAAGCTTCAAATCGAGTGGCCAGTCACCCTTCATGGCGTGCAAGTCGGTGTGGCAAACTCCGGTATACCGGATCTTGACCAAAATCTCGTCCGGGCCAGGCTTTGCAACCGGAATCTGCTTGTAAACAACGGGACCACCTTTCTTCTCGACCACTTGGGCCCATTGCTTCTCCGGGATAGTCATGTTGGCAGACCGGGGAATCGGTTGAGATAGTAGATGACAAAGATACGATGTGATGTGAAGCTGATGAAAGCAATTGATGTTTCTGTGAGACGAATAATCAGGGTCTCCCAGGTCAAGGGGCGAGAAACCTTCGTGGCTTTATGTAGTTGCGTCCTGGTGGTGTTGCCGGGTATGACGGACAGGTGGGGTGATGTCCGCCCATCGCCGGAAGTGAATTGGGATCGAGTGACGTCGAACCAGGAGGATCCAGTGGCAGGACAGGGATTCATGCCAGGAGATACTGACAAGGAAGTAGTAGTCACCGAGCCTAGAGCTGGCTCTTGGTCTTTCGGCCGGGCGGCCATCCTCGGGCTTACAGCATGCCCAATTCAGTAAGGGACGATATTCACAGACAGCCCAGTAAAGATGTATGCCCCAAGCCACTCTTGGAAAATATCCCGCATCAATGTCTCAGTGAAGTTAAGTGGTTTGAGGATCCCGATCCATGGCTGTCGGGATGGCGGGACATGGCAGACGGGATAGACGTCATGGAAACTCAAGCTCTCTCCGCAGTTTCCATTCGCGGGAAATGCGTGGAGGGAAATGAACATCCTGAAACCCCAGATGTATACGAGGAACGCTGGCTATAAAGACCCTCTATTATCAGATCCCCGCTATTAGAACCGCATTAAGTCGGCCCAGCCCCAGCGTGCAGCATCTGGTTCGTGTTGGCAAAGAGGGGTTGATTATTCCGATGGAAGGTTGAGAGCGAGAGAGGCGCGGATGACGCGGACGAACGGCTTCCTTCTCGGGATTTCCCCAGTCTATAGCACTCAATTCTATCAAAATCTGCAGCAATGAAGGCAGGTAGCAGAAGCATGCTTGCGGATAGATCTTCTACCACGGCAGATTTCACGGCGCATGGTTGGACGGGCGATCCGAGAGCGTTAGGCCGATCATTCTTATCGCTGCCTTGGGCCTCACCCAGGATCGTTGCATCGCATCCCTTTGTCTCATCCCAAATTCAAGAATGTTCCTTAGTTCCTCTGCGTTACCTTGTGGCTAGTTCCTATACCTCGAACTCTTCGTGCTCTGCCGAATCCCGTCCCTGGCTGGTTTCTCCGCAGATGAACTCTCATTGCTGCGGTTAGCTTGCATGGGATTCGCAGGCCTCAGCCGATCTCGCAGCTTCTTAGTGGTTCAATGGCATCACCAGTGAGTGGTGGTCAGACATGATAAGAACACAATATCATGATCAGTGGCAGTTATCATCAGAGAACTGAATCTGCGGAAGCTTCCAGGCAAAAAGGGCAGATGGAAGGTTGAAAAAGCCCAGTTGTGGATGGTCTGATCGAGTACCTCTGGGGCACCCACCTGACCACGAGCCCATCTTAACCCTTTTCGGAGGTGTTCTTAGCAATGGGTCTGGTCATGCTGTTTGACTATTACAATGAGATCTATAGAGTCTGTTTAATGATTATCCTAAAGCAAACAACTTGATCAGCCGATCCAACATGAATGGGATGCTAGGACGCTAGGTTGCTAGGTAAGGATTGATGCTTGAAATAGCACCTCAGTCGCTACTGAGTAATAGACTGCGAATTTAGAGATATTAGGTGATTTCTCTTTTCTCTAGTCTTGAACATACTTTACTTGCAGCTTGGGTAGAAGAACGTGTTGCAACGGGGCCATCATGTACACCTGTTGCAGCGCCGGCTGAGCCCTGATCATTGGCATGGGCCGGGGTCGTACAACTGTTTGCAAAACACTTATTAAAGAGAGGCTAGAAGCTTTATTTCAGGGTTATATAAGTAGTACAAAGGTCTATTCGTAGCATTTGAAGCCATTACCAGGCGAATATTTAGCTACAGAGTAGCACCCATGCCCTACTGCCTAGATAACTAGTTCTAGTACCATATAGACATCCCTTGGTGGAGGGACGAGTCAACTCCCCTTTATGAACAAGCACCTATCTAATTATTGGTGCAACTCCTCGTTCGGACAAGCGTTGCGTTAGTATGTAACCATCAGCGGCAGTCCAACCGGAGAACGTCTACTCTGGGGTTGTCATTGGACATCAATGCCAGACGATCTCATTGTGCGTGGCACTAGACTTTGGTGGCGGTAGCTCCGGCAAGATACATGGGGGTAGCTCCTCATCACCCCCGGGATGAGGTAATTGCCACGCTCCATGTTCAACTGCCAGTTTGAAGCTATCGGCATTCTAGAGGAATTAGAAACACAGAGGTGACAGAGATAGCTATTGAACTTCAATTCTGTCAGAAATGCTGAGATGGCAAAGTATTGGCGATCTCCAAGCGTGCTTGTTAGTAATTGATGATGTAGTCTTGAACCGAAGTCGCGAGATGCCGGGAACACAATATGGATGGATGGATCCTGGACATGGCAAGACGCCGGCGTAGTTACTCGACTTATCTACGGCTGTAGGGTCTACCTAGTCCATGTACGCCGGACAATGTAAGCCGATGCAGGCGCTTCAAATCGTGTCAAAATCCCCTGGAGGGGCAGCAGCACACGCGACCATCCTTCCCCCTCATGATCAGGTGTACGATGAAGTGTCCTGTTTTGTGAGATTTTGGAGAGCGTGATGGATGATGGGAGAACCGGGGGACAGAGTTGGCGGTAATCTCCATAAAAACCCGAAGAGTCCGTCAGTCACAGTCAGTTGCTCTCTCCGTTCCCGATCGAAAGGCGATGATGTCTGGAGACGGTCATTACCTGTATCGAACTAAACAGTTCGGTCATGGAACGGAGCCTCCCCGGTCCAGATGCAGGAGCGATCGATGGAGATAGAGGTTGTGTTATACTTTTTTTTCTGAGGAATAAATTGATGAAGAAAAGTATGAAATAGCCGTTGTGTAGATGATTGTCTGCCTTGTATAAATTAACACCAAATTCGGGCAAATTCCATGTTCAAGACAGGAGAAGGCTAGGAGAAGGCTGGAAGAAGGCATCCAGCTGCTGCGAACTCCAGCTGTGGTGATCTGGGCAACGGCTAGTGGTCAGTAACACTCCGTAACGGTAATACCAATACATACGGACAGGTGCGGGATTGGATGGGGAAAGCAGAAAGAAACGAAAGAAGGAACGAGACAAGATGAGGGAAAATGAGGGAGAAAGTTGGCCCAAACGGGGGGAAAGGGAAGCAGCAGCGCAAAAAAAATCAAAAATACTGGAACCATCGCCATCATCCTCTTCATCATCCATCCATCCATCCCAATCCCAATCCCCAGTGAGATTTAATCTTCATCTCGAACTTCCATCTTTCTCATCATCATCATCTATGTATTCTGCCATCTCCTCCCCGGAGCACGACCCCATTCACCACCACCACCACGTCTAGCTAAGGAAGGAAAGGTATCTCAAACTGAGGTACGATACACTACACTAACTACACTACACTACACTACAACACCAGACCTGAACTGAACTGAGATCATCACCCTCCACTCTTCTTTCCCCTTACCTGCTGCTCACCTCCTCCATCTTTCACATTTACATCCACAACCACATCCACCTCACTCCCTCCCCCCCCCCCATTTGAATCCCAATCCCAATTCTCCATCAATTCATTTTGAGGATCCCCGTTGCGAACATTGCTGGGGTTTCTCAAGTAGTGTTCTCAGCCGGCCCAGGACCATTCCCCGATCGGGTAGCCCATTCACGGCTTGGCTGGGCCTGTGTTTCTTGTCGCATCCTGTCCGGAACGGTTGACCCGTGGAGGGTTTGTTGGCTCGCTCACCACAAGCACTTTGGAGCCCTCCGAAGATTCCTGTCAATCCGGTGAGGCGATCCTCCCTTTTCCACCTCATCCTTCCCTGTCTTTTTCTTCCATCTTCCCCCCATCATCTCCTGCCTTCATATCATCGCCATCCTTCCTCCCAATAACCTCCAGCCTTCCTTCTCCACTTCTCCCCATTTAGGCCTCTCAGAATTAATTCCTTCCGCAGATAGCTGGGACCAGCTGCGGCAACCAACCCGACGCGTGATCGCCCCCCATCGAGATCTTCCTGAGATAAATCCTCTCGAAACCCCCTTCGCGCATGGCCTGCCCTCGTTCTTCATAACGGTCCTTGTTCGCCCCGAACACGTTTTCTCCCCTTCCTCCTCCAACCACCCCCATCGCCTTCGCGGTCCCTGTTGCTGGCACCATCTTCTAACACTCGCCGCCGCGTTCCCCGGCACACGCGGCCACCATGACGGGGGCTCCGCCTTATAATCCCCAGTCTCCCACGCAGCAGTCTCGCTATCCGGTTTATTCCCCCCCAACTAAAAGCCGCCCTTACTACGCCAACAATGAACAATACCAGCAACATCCACCCCAGACGCCTCCTGCCTTCTCGTCCAGGAGCCCTCACTTCACCCATGCGCCTTCCCCGTTGCCAGGCACTCTGCCGCCATTGAACGGCGCCGCGCCGCCGTCATCTCATCCCTCGGAACCACCGTCGCAATTCCAGGCACATTCTTCGGCTGGAAACCCACAGTTTGCTCTCCCGCGGCCCTATCCTGGCTCCGTCTTGTCAGGCAACGGCGCATCTCCGTACGGTCACTCAACACCGTCCCACGCCCATCCCGCTGGTCGGCCCGATAGTCATCCCCAAACCTCACCCAAGAAGGAGACAGATTCCCAATTTTCCATGGGCACTCACGGTGTTATGGGTTATCCATCCTCCTCTGCGGTGCGCGAGCCACGAGCGTCTTCACCCCCCAAGGACGTGGTATGTTATCCCCTTGTTAGTCATGGCCACAATTCCCTACACATTGACTAACGCTGTGATGCTCTGCTACGTGTAGAAACCGACGAGGGCAGCAGATCCCATGTCTTTTGCCAGCATTCTCTCCGGACCGACTGAGGAGCGCGCTCCTCCCCCGAGACAATCTTCTGCCGAGGCTACCCCAACTCCCCTAGCGCCCGCAGCAACAGCCCAACCCAGTCTCAGTCCTCCCCCCGTAGCTTCGGCTGCTCCTTCACAAAAGTCCAAAGACCGGGCACCGCCTCTCACCGCCTCTCTACCGAGACTGGAGAAGAAGCCCACCACGGAGAAACGCCGTCGCAATCCACCGGAATCTGAGCAAAAGACAGCCGACTCACGGGCCTCCAATGTGGCCAACGGCGTCTCTGAGTCTTCAAAAACGCTCGCTCAGCCTCGTGGTGCCGGATCTCGGCAAGTGATGTCTGAACGGGAGACAGAAGCCCTCAACAAGGCGTTGGCTGATATGGCCGAAGCGGACAAGAGCGATGTGGAAGCCCCTGGTTACGACCGGTTCCGGGAGGAATATCGCGCCAAGGGCAAGAAACGTGCCTTTGCTACTGAACAGGCCGAAATCCTGAGACGCAAGGTAACGCAATGACTTCTATCATATGCAGAATCTTCTGGATTTACTGACACGGCTTCTAGCGCCGCCGAAACGACTTCCTTGTCAAGCTCAGCAAGTCCCTCGAGAAACAAGCGACTGCCGGCATGGACCGATTCCGATATGCAAACGAGGCATCCGTCGTTGCTGAAGTCCAGGCGAAAGAAATTCAGGATGAAAAGGAGCGCAAGAAGGACATGCAACGCAAGCGGCGTCGTGAGAACACGGTGCGCATGGAGATGCAAAAGAAGAAGGAAGCAGAGGCCAAGGCGCACGAAGCTCAGGATTCTGCGGAGAAGGCCAAGTTCCTTCGTGAAGCTGAACGGGCGCAAAGGAAAATCAAGACCACCAAGAGAGCTCTCGAGGGGATCACTGCCCCAGAGGAGATCAGCGAGGTCACTCCATTGGCCCCCAATCTCGAAGGCGGCACTACCAGCTCCTTCCACATTGGCCGGGGCTCGCCGTCGAGACGCAAGTCCGGTCGCGGTGGACCGGTCACCCGGCCAAAGAAGTCGAAAGAGCAAAAGCAGGCCGAAAAGGACGCTGCAGAGGCTGCTTATGCCGCTATGGAGAATGACGAACCTCTGCCTATCGCACCTAAGGAGGACCCCCGAAAGGAGTCTCTCAAGAAGGAGGTTAAAGGTGGCCGCTCCAAGGAGCCCACGCCAACGCCCTTGTCCGCCTACGAGACTAAAGGCTATAACCAGATTTATGAGCAGATCTGGCGTGACATTGCCCGGAAAGACATTCCCAAGGTCTACCGCATCAAGGCCTTGTCCCTCAGCACGCGTCAGGAGAATCTACGCAAGACAGCTCAGCTGGCTAGCAAGCAGTCCCGCAAGTGGCAGGAACGCACAAACAAGAGTATGAAGGATACTCAAGCCCGCGCCAAGCGCACCATGCGTGAGATGATGTCCTTTTGGAAGCGTAACGAACGAGAGGAGCGTGATCTTCGCCGTCTTGCGGAGAAGCAAGAGATTGAGTCTGCTAAGAAGGCGGAAGCAGAACGCGAAGCCAACCGTCAAAGGCGCAAGCTCAACTTCCTCATCTCCCAAACAGAACTGTATTCTCACTTCATTGGCCGAAAAATCAAGGGCGCAGAAGATGCTGCCGGGGACACAGCCGTGGAAACGACGGGTGAGACCGTCCAGCCCGGCAAGGGTCAGGATCATACTATCGACATGCCCTCCAGTGTTGCTGATGCAGGCACTAAAGTTACGAACTTTGAGGATCTTGACTTTGATGCCGAAGACGAGACCGCCTTGCGGCAGGCCGCCATGGCTAACGCCCAGAATGCTGTTCAGGAAGCGCAGGATCGAGCACGTGCCTTCAACTCTAATCAGGACCAGATGGATGCCTTGGATGAGGGCGAATTGAACTTCCAAAACCCTACAAGTTTGGGAGATATCGAGATCTCGCAGCCCAACATGCTTACCGCTAAGCTCAAGGAGTACCAACTGAAGGGTCTGAACTGGCTGGTCAACTTGTACGAGCAAGGCATCAACGGTATCCTAGCCGACGAGATGGGTCTGGGAAAGACCATCCAATCCATCTCCGTCATGGCTTATCTCGCCGAGGTACACAACATCTGGGGTCCGTTTTTGGTTATTGCGCCCGCTTCAACCCTACACAACTGGCAGCAGGAAATCACCAAGTTTGTGCCGGATATCAAGGTGCTTCCCTACTGGGGTTCTGCCAAGGATCGTAAGATTCTCCGCAAGTTCTGGGACCGCAAGCATATCACCTACACCAAGGAATCGGAGTTCCACGTGCTGGTGACGTCGTATCAGCTCGTCGTGCTTGATGCTCAGTACTTCCAGAAGGTGAAATGGCAGTACATGATTCTGGACGAAGCTCAGGCCATCAAGTCCTCGCAGAGTTCACGATGGAAGAACTTGCTTGGATTCCACTGCCGTAACCGTCTCCTTCTTACCGGTACCCCGATTCAGAACAATATGCAGGAGCTGTGGGCCCTTCTTCACTTTATCATGCCGACATTGTTTGATTCTCATGACGAGTTCAGCGAATGGTTCTCTAAGGATATTGAATCTCATGCTCAGAGTAACACGAAACTCAACGAGGATCAGCTGAGGCGTCTACACATGATCTTGAAACCTTTCATGCTGCGTCGTGTGAAGAAGCACGTCCAGCAGGAGCTGGGAGACAAGGTCGAAAAGGACATTTTCTGTGATCTTACCTATCGCCAGCGGGCCTATTATACCAATCTACGGAACCGCGTCAGCATCATGGATCTTATCGAAAAGGCTGCCGTCGGTGACGAGGCCGATAGTACGACCCTGATGAATTTGGTCATGCAGTTCCGTAAGGTCTGTAACCACCCTGACCTGTTCGAGCGTGCCGAAACAAAGTCTCCCTTCTCTACCGCCTACTTTGCCGAGACGGCGTCGTTTGTTCGGGAAGGCAGCAACGTCGATGTCAGGTACTCAACCCGCAATCTGATTGAATACCCCATGCCACGCCTTCTTTGCGGTGCAGGCGGTCGTGTCGATATTGCGGGCGCTGAAAATCCTCACGCCGGGTTCCGCGGACGATACCTAAACCACTTGATGAATATCTTCACCCCGGAGAATATGAAGCAAAGCATTCAGGACGACGGAGCGTTCTCTTTCCTGCGTTTTGTTGATACATCACTTGGTGAAGCATACGAGCAATCGCACCTCGGAGTCTTCGAGCGAGCAGTCCGCCGCCGGGGTCAGGTTAACAGGTTATCCCGGCTTAACGTTGCCTACGATGACGACAAGGAGCTGGCAGAGTCCGCCCTTCCGCATACACTGTTCAACATCGTCGATCGCAATGATAAGCACGCCGTCAATGAAGTTGCCGCAGAGGGAATAATGCGGGACTTGATGACCGTCTCGCAATCTACGTACGAGCGGGAAGGCCTTAACGTCATTGAACCCTGCGTCAGTCCTGCCGCATCGGCACCTCCGATCTCTGTGGTTTCCTCGAGCCATGTCCCCTCGATCGAGGCAAAGGACACCCTCTTTAATGTCACCGTTCGACACGCACTGTATAGCCCGCCTTCAAGACAGCTCGATGAACAGATTATCGAGAAGAAAGTGGACCCTAGCCCGTACTCGCTTGCCCCCATGCTTCCGGCGCCGATTTCTGTCAAGGGCCGTTACACGCACATTGAAGTGCCATCCATGCGCCGGTTTGTCACCGATTCTGGTAAACTGGCTAAGCTGGATGAATTGCTTCGAGAGCTCAAGGCAGGCGGTCACCGTGTGCTGCTGTACTTCCAAATGACCCGCATGATCGACCTGATGGAGGAGTACTTGACTTACCGCAATTACAAGTACTGCCGCTTGGATGGAAGCACCAAATTGGAGGATCGCCGCGACACTGTCGCTGACTTCCAACAGCGCCCTGAAATTTTCGTCTTCCTGCTGTCCACTCGTGCTGGTGGTCTGGGTATCAACTTGACTGCGGCCGATACCGTCATCTTCTACGATTCGGATTGGAACCCGACTATTGACTCTCAGGCCATGGATCGCGCCCACCGTCTTGGTCAGACACGGCAGGTTACGGTGTATCGACTGATTACCCGGGGTACCATCGAAGAGCGGATTCGTAAGCGTGCCCTGCAGAAGGAAGAGGTTCAGCGGGTTGTCATCACAGGTGGCGCGGCTGGAGGAGTGGACTTCAACACGCGCAACCGGGAGAGCCGCACGAAAGATATTGCCATGTGGCTGGCCGACGATGAGCAAGCCGAGCTCATTGAGCAGAAGGAGAAGGAGGCTCTGGACCGCGGCGAAGTTTTCGGTGCGGGCAAAGGAGGAAAGAAGGCAGCTCAGAAGAGAAAGAAGGACATTACGCTGGATGATATGTACCACGAAGGTATGCCTTTCCCTACGCACTTTACGTATAGCTTTGAGATGAATTCTAACTTTCCTAGGCGAGGGCAACTTTGACGATGCCAGTGCCAAACCATCCGGGGCAGCAACTCCTGTGTCGACCGCAGAGAACGTGGGCACGCCCTCGTCCACCCCGGCACCCAAGCGTGGACGTGGACGCGGATCGGGCAAGGGAACGTCCAAGCGCGCCAAGACAACTAAGGAGCGACTGCGTCTCATTGACGGCGATGGAGGCCTGGGTCCCA
Source organism: Aspergillus costaricaensis CBS 115574 (assembly GCF_003184835.1). Taxonomy (NCBI): domain Eukaryota; kingdom Fungi; phylum Ascomycota; class Eurotiomycetes; order Eurotiales; family Aspergillaceae; genus Aspergillus; species Aspergillus costaricensis. The sequence continues at coordinate 283,413 of NW_020291839.1, forward strand.
GCTGATCCGACCAGACATTCGCACTTTCATTCTCTCGTTTTACCCATACGATTTGACGGAATGGCGGCGTTTGGATATCATTCCCTCTTGTCTTTCCTGTTTATGCCCAAGTTTCTAAAGTTTCTTCCATCCTTACCATTTTCCTTTTCTTTATTTTGCGATTCGAACACCTTTTCTTCATTTCACTTCTTTCCTCGGCTTCGGGCTATGTTATCCGAGGTCATGTATTAACAAGGAGCATTTTGATACACGAGACATTAGGTTAGGGCGGCAGTGTGGTGATGAGCAGACTATTGCGGTAATGTATGAGACGGATGGACATGAGCTTAGTCATTATGAGGCATCCAAAAAGCAGCGGCGAGGAGGGAAGCAGACGACGGATAGACGGATGGATGTGGTATGTTTGTATTGTTCTACATGTGATTGGATTTGGAACTGGGATACATTTTTCACTTCATCTTATTTCTGCAAGTTCCTTCTTTCGCTCGGGGTTTGATTATTGATGGCATGTGGTTCTGGGCCTTGAGGGGATGAGTAATCCCGGTGACTGCAGTAGTAGATCGGTCTTCTCCGCACTTTTTGCCCCCGTGCGCTGTAACGATCGTCCCCAACACGTATTATGTAGTAGTATTTTCTGTACAGAGTACGTTGCCCGATTCATCGGATGGCATACGCCAACGAGCATCTCCGCATCCCAACCTGCATTGGATAATGCAGAAGACAATGCAGTAAGAGACAGATGTATACTTCAAGGAGTAACACCCTGATTACCTGTCCGATCCCAGGGTTTCACCAACTTCCCTGCCGAGCAAAGACCGGGTGGCCTGATGTGCGCCGTGAGTGGCCCGTTCGTCTTACTCAGCAAGATTTCCCCCATGCCGGCCTGCCGAGCAGCCAATCAGTGGCGTCTCGATCGTCAGCCTCGGCGAGTCATACCTAAAATTACATTCATTACCGGTCATGGAATCCCGTAATCGGGAGGCCAGTAATTTTTCCCCTCCCAAATCTGAAAGTTCCAGATATCATGTCTTGTTCTTCTTCCTTTTCCCTTCTTCTCCTTTTCACTACCCTCTTCTTCTCCTCCCCATTCCTTCACATCCACTGCTCCCTGATCGTCAATTAGGGGCTATCTCATCCCTTCGGCTTGCACTCTCCGTATCGAATTGTCTGCCCGCTCATTCGAGTCTCCATGGAGTCGCTTCTCCAGCAGTCCCGGGCCATGTGCCCGTTCCTCAAGCGCACCTCCCCGACCACTTTGCGCTCACTGTCTACCGCGACCCGCCCCAGCATCAGCCCTGGCGGAGGCACCATGTCCAACCTCCAGGTCCTGGCTCGTCGCTGCCCAGTGATGAGCAAGGCTCTGGCGGTGCAGAGTGCTCGCCTGGCTCACACCAAGCGGTTCACCTCTTACACTGCCGGTGTGGCGGGCCTGAACCCCAAGCAATTCCGGCCCACTGTCGGCAAGAGAGCGTTGCATTCGACCGCTGGCAATGGCGCTGATGTGACCCCGAATGTCTACAAGGAGTCACAGAGAGGTTAGTACTTTTCTTTATTCCTTTCCTACAGCCTCAGCACCAACATATATGCTAACGGCATTGTCTTAGCTCACCCCGGTCTTTCCGGCGTCACCAAGCAGCAGTTCGAACCGTCCGCCGCTACCGTGCCCGGCCCTCGTCCCCATGCCCCCAACGCCACGCCCTTCAACTACAATGCATTCTATCAGGGCGAGCTTGAGAAGAAACACAAGGACAAATCGTACCGCTACTTCAACAACATCAATCGCCTGGCCAAGGAGTTCCCCCGTGCCCACACCGCTTCTCCTGAAGAGAGGGTGACCGTGTGGTGCTCCAACGACTACCTCGGTATGGGTCGTAACCCCGAGGTGCTGAAATCTATGCACCAGGCCCTGGACAACTACGGAGCTGGTGCCGGAGGTACTCGCAACATTTCCGGTCACAACCAGCATGCCGTCGCTCTCGAAGGCACTTTGGCCAAGCTCCACAACAAAGAGGCTGCGCTGGTCTTCAGTTCGTGCTTTGTGGCTAACGATGCGACTCTGGCGACTCTGGGCAGTAAGATGCCCGACTGTGTCATTTTGTCCGACAGCCTCAACCACGCCTCCATGATCCAGGGTATCCGTCACTCTGGAGCCAAGAAGATGGTTTTCAAGCACAACGACCTGGTCGATCTGGAAACCAAACTTGCATCTCTTCCTTTGAACGTCCCCAAGATTATCGCTTTCGAATCCGTCTACAGTATGTGCGGTTCCATTGCCCCGATCGAACAGATCTGTGATCTGGCCGACAAGTACGGTGCCATCACCTTCCTCGACGAAGTTCACGCCGTGGGTATGTACGGACCTCACGGTGCGGGTGTGGCTGAGCACCTCGACTACGACATCTACGCTTCTCAGGATACGGCCAACCCTCGTGATACCAAGGGAACCGTCATGGACCGTATCGACATTATCACTGGTACTCTCGGCAAGGCGTATGGTTGCGTTGGTGGCTACATTGCCGGATCGGCGGCCATGGTGGACACCATCCGCTCTCTCGCCCCCGGCTTCATCTTCACAACCTCTCTGCCCCCGGCTACCATGGCTGGAGCGGACACCGCCATTAAATACCAGGCGCAGCACCAGCGCGACCGCGTCCTGCAGCAGTTGCACACCCGCGCAGTCAAGGAATCACTCAAGGAGCTGGACATCCCGGTGATTCCCAACCCATCCCACATCATCCCTCTCCTCGTTGGTGATGCCGAGGTGGCCAAGCAGGCCTCGGACAAGCTGCTCGAGGAGCACGGCATCTACGTGCAGGCCATCAACTACCCCACCGTGCCTCGCGGCGAGGAGCGTCTCCGCATCACCCCCACCCCCGGCCACGTCAAGGAGCACCGCGACCATCTGGTGCAGGCTCTGCAGACCGTCTGGAACGACCTGGGCATCAAGCGCGCCAGTGACTGGGAGGCCCAGGGTGGCTTCGTCGGCGTGGGCGTCGAGGGTGCCGAGGCCGCCAACCAGCCCATCTGGGAGGACGCGCAGCTGGGCCTGCAGCCTAGCGAGACCGTCGAAGCTGCCGTGACACGGGAGTTCCAGACTGCCGCTGCCGAGGCGCTCTCCCAGGCCGCTTCCCGCATGCAGACCGCCACTCCGGTGCGCCCTGCCGCTGCCACCACTGCCTCGATCCCCGTGGGAGTGGCTGCCGCTTAAGCCTATCCGGTTTAGGCTATTAAGGTGGTGGTCTGGATGTTACCACATCCAGCACAGTTGATCGTTATTATTACTATTCTCCCTCTGCTGGCGGATCAAACCCCAGCATGACCATATGACCAGACTCTGGACATTTGCCTACTATAATATGAAATATGAAGGTGGATAAAGACACATGGAACCGGCCAGTCGTTACCGATGATTTTGGGTTCTAGATCGAATGATCATGTCTATTCCTCATTATGCTCCAACAATTTTCCTAGTATTATCGTAGATGTAGTATGTACCATGCCTTCGCCCATTGAAGACAACTATACCAAAAATGAAAGAGAATGTTCGATGTCAGAGCCGTCACTGTACATAGTAGTTACCAATCAGCACAGCCCTCGATGTCATACAGTCTTCCTGTAAACAATGTACCTTTGAAGACTTGGCCAGCTTCAAAGAGGACAGATAGCATGAAGCTTCCTGTAAAAGCCTTACGGATGACCAGCTGGCTTTATGGGAAAATGAGATCAGAACACCCACCCCTAATGACTTATTATGGGTTGGAGTACATGTCATCATCACACTCGATGATATCATATCCACTTCAGCAGAAGTCAATATACTTACTGACAAGTGTGTAGTTTAATACTAAATCATCGATATTTGCGCGGAGAGAGAGAGGGAGATTGAGTTATTCATTGTAGTATCAAGTTTTATTGTCAATTACTACTACTTAGTAGTAGTAGTAGTAGTAGTAGTAGTAGTAGTAGGAGAAATACCTATTACATCATGGTTAGTTAGTAGAAGTAGGTGCATAAATAAGTAATTTATGAAGAGAAAGGAAGAAAAAGAACTTATTAAAAGTGCAATGGACCTTGGATGCATAATGGTGGTGAATATTGAGTAACTTCGTAGTGTAGATGATGTATTTACACACAATGAATACAGTCAGGATATAGTTGAGTGCAGAGGCTACTACTACTACTACTACTACTACTACTACTACTACTACTACTACTACTACTACTACTACTACTACTACTACTACTACTATTGAAGCTAGTACTACTGATCGTACTTAGTTATTAGTCTTCACTTTCATCGCTGTTACTTAAGTCATGTGGAGTGAGTTGGCAGTCCGGAATCCTTGCTAAGTATACTTAGTGATTGAGAGACGTAGGGTAACTATATATCCAAGTAGTATTTATATACTTCCTACCATATTATGTCATGTCGTAACATACTGCACAATTGGTTTCCAAGACACCAGATGTGCATCGAATAGGTTAGTACTACTAGTAATATCTACCTAGGAGACATCGAGGTGAAGTAATTATTTATCTACAAGTAAACTACAAACTACTGCAAGTTCTTGAACAAACCCAAGTGGTTCAGCTGAAGAAAGTAGAAAATCGACGTTCTTTTGCCAATCCATCCATACATACAGAGAAATAATGCTAACTTACAATCAATCAATCAATCAATCACACCCAAACAAACCCTCGCCATCAAATCCACTACCTCCGTCCACCACCACGACTAACCTTCGGGAACTCAACGGGAATCTTCAACCTAGCAACCCGTCTAGCCGCAGCCTCGGCCTTACCACCCTTAATACCCCATTTAGCAAACTCCGACTCGCGGGGCTTGTCGACGCGGCAACCCAACTCGCGGAAATACTGCGTGATCGCCACGTTATCGAGGCGCAGATCATCACGGAGATCCGAGGGATCGGTAGCCAGCTCGTTGGGGGCGTTTCCGCCGGCGGAGCTGTTACCACCGTCCTTGGAAGGTTGGGGCGGGATGTGCAGCGAGAGGGCGCAGATGGTCGTGTGGAGGAAGGTGATGTCGTTCTTGGAGAGGGAAGCACCCTGGGGCGCGAATTTGCGGCGCACGGCGTCGATGACGGGGTCCGCGATCTGGTCGCCGCTGGCGGAGTTCTCGCTGATTGTTCCACCGGAGAGGATACGGCGGAGGTCTTCGCGGGGAGGGAGACGCTTGCTGCCGGGGCCGGCGGACTTGTCGCGGCCGGGACGGAGACCGCGGGCGAGTTCCAAGAGGAGGAGGATGAAGCGGAGGATCTGGAGGTGGGTGGTGTTGCCGGAGAGGGCGACGGCTTCGACGCGGCGGGAGACGTACCGCGAGGTGGTGTTGACGGCGGCGCCGGAATTAACGCTGTCTTGCCATTCTTTGACGTTGGGGAGTTGACGCAGGGTGGCCAGGCCGTTGGGGACGAGGACATCAAGCGGGTAGACTTCTGACGGGTGTGCAGCGTCCAGGTTGGCCTGGGGCAGAGGCTTCGCGGCTTGAACCTGCGCTTGCAGGGCGGCAGCCTTGGAGGCGATATCTGTGGCTGCGTCGGCGGGCATGGCGCCCAGGATGGCGGTTTCGGCGGCGGAGGCAGCGCCTGAGGGCACGTTGGAGAGCTGAGCGTTTTCGGCAAGCGATTGAGCGGCCTTGCGAGATTGTTTGGTACCGAAGGTGTTGGTGAGTTCTGTTCTTTGAGCGCGCATGGTTTTCTAGTGGGGGTTGGAGGGTCAGCCAATGTCCGGTGAAGATCATGGAGGACAGGATTGAGCGAACCATTTCTTCTTCTTCACTCTCCTCCTCTGACTCTTCGTCAATCGCTCTCATCTTGCGAACAGCGCCACGCAGGGTCATCTTCCGCACTTCGATGAACTGCCAGGTTTTGTTCTCCGGGTCCACGACCGCGACGTAGTGCTTGAGCTGGGAGTCGGCATCCTCCTCGGCCTCGCGACCCACGAAGTCCAGCTTGGGGTGCTCGGAGGACTGAAGCAGCAATTCGGACGAGACGATGCCCTTGTTCCGTGACGACGAGGAGGAGGTTTTGCTGCGGGTCTTGAGATATGGGTTGAGGCGGAGATTGCGCGGAGCGTTGAGACCGGGAGTAGTGACTGAAGTGCATTATATTAGATTATTCCCATACCATATGACCGTGCCATGAGGGCAGTGAGGGCATGTGTAAAAAAGGTGCAGCATACTGATCACCGGAGCTAGTTCGCTATCATCCTCCACGACGCTGGAGGCCAGCGGAGGCAGATCTTGCAGCTCGAGCGCGGGCTTCTTGCTAGGCCTTTCATGGCGATCGGAGGCGCGCTTGCGCTTCTTTTCGACCTTATCGGACGGCATTATGTCTGGATAAGGAATTGAAGGAAAATGCGACGCCGCGGAGAGAGAATTGACTGGTAGGGAGATTATCGGGCAGGTGGAGGGAAAATTCCACGAAAAAAAGTTGAAGGCGGTCAGGCGGGCTGTGAGCGGAAGGCGGAGAAGACTCCAGGGCGGGCAGGTAAGCCTTCATGCGCACACAATCTTCCTAGTTTAATATGGTCCTATCATTATAGTCTGATTGATAATTTTGGATATCTTCGAGTACTGTTTTTCTACAAGATCATGCTACAGTGGTTTTGAAGATTTACTGGGAACATCATGTGCGTCGTAAACTTTTTGGTATTTGGAATAAATTCTCATGACCTCTCCATGGCCCGGAATTCTATCGGATTTCCCCAATAGAACCCAGGACACGAGAAATTGACCAGTCCCCACGCAAAGCTCATCGGCAATGGCAAAGAGTAAGATAGTACAGGAATACAGAAAGACCATTCGACTCTTCCACCATGCCTTCCAACCCCACCAAACACATTCGTACCTCCGAAGGAAAAGATGCGGCACTCGCACCCCCACTGTCTGGATCAAAAGGAAATCAAGAGAAGATCGAAAACGTTATAACGAGCCCGAGGGATTGGATGTGTAGATGAAACGGCGGGCTCCGAAGTCGATTGCACCGAGAATGTTGTGGCAGACCAGACAGGCCTCGATTGAGATACCGAACCACGTAACGATCATAACTGGAATCATCATCGTGACGTCGTCGCAATTGTCATGTTTAGCGTTCAAACTGAGCGTTCACATGAAGAGCTGAGATGGAGTGGGCGAGTCATTTATTTGCTGCAGAATTGGTTAGTTGATTGCCGGTTTGCTTTGATTTGCTCATTGCTTTGAATAGCACTCACGATCTAGCTCTCATCTTTCTTCTCTTGCGCTTGAGGCGACGAACGCGCTTCTTTCTCCACTTGGCTCTCATCTTCGAAGAGAATTCGAAACTGATACCAGTCAGTCAGTCACTGTTGGCCCAGCTGGACGACAAAGCGCTGCAACCAGTGCAGGCTGGGAGGGGGTACTCACACTTCTGCGAGGATGAAGAGATGGTTGCAGGAATGATGGAGAGCGGCCGCGGTTGAGCTTCTTGTGTGCGCCGTGGCTGACTCAGCATGCAATGCCGCTAAGGGCTCGCTAGTGTTGCGCCGGCGCTGATTGGCTCGCTGATTGTCATCCACTGCTTTACCGAGACTGGCATTACCGCTTTGGGCCTTGCCCGTGACATCAACCCTCCTGGTGCGTGTACCTTCAGTACCGTGGCATGCGGTGGGAACCCATTACCATTGAGAAAAAAAGACTCGGTTGTTATGATGCGTTCAATGGCATTTAGATTCATTATTCTCGTTTCACCTGTTCGTGTGTCTTATCAAGGACAGCCCTAGCTAGCCCTATCTACTACGGTATAACTATGAATAACATCGTGCTCTATGTAGAATGTAGATGTCCGCCAGAATTAAAGATAGGATCCTCAAGCTGCATTGGGAAAATTGCTTAATAGCCGTAACGGTAGGTCACCGCCAGATCTCCCTGGACCTCTTCTTCATCTTCTCGCAGCTCCGCGGGGGCGCCATTGGCCATGACCCGGTCTCGTCGCTTGTTCTCCGCCCAGAGAGCCACAAAGTATCCAATGCAGCAGGCCGCGGAGAAGCAGATGAAGGACAGACTAATAATATAGCCATTCCGATACTCAGGTGCATCTTTGGCTAGGAATGCATATGTGGAGATGATACCTCCCGCTGGTAGATAACCATGTTAGCAGCGTCATCTATTTATGCTTTTGTGTCGACGTCACTTACTGTTCCCGAACCCAACCTGCCATGCCGTGCCCACGCTGCGCCTGCGATGACCCCCTAGGTTCATAGCAAACCAACATACAATAACCGGCATCGCACTATAGCAGCCACAGGTCACCATGAAGAGCGCGCCGTATTGGACGTGTCGATGAGCCTCTCCGTGCACATTCAATAGTATTCCAAATCCAGCCATAGCAATTGCTGTAGGAATCAAAGTGAAAGCCAGCCGATGTCTGGTTAAATCAGAAAACGTTGCGATTACCATCGAGAATGCAAACGCAGCTGCCCATGGTGGAATCGAGTACAGTTGGGTTTGGATGGCTGGTATAAAAGCTCAGTATACAGCGTATTCAGTGGCAACATATACATACTTCCGTAGCCATAGGTCTTGATAATAGTCGGGGCGAAGAAAGCATATCCTGAGCTTGTTAACATATACTACTTTCCTGATAATCACAGATTAAAACGGAAATCAAGCTTACCATATGCTGTGACAACCTGCCCGAAGTACATAAACCCGCCAAGGAAGATCTTGTCTGTTATTCAGTCAGCATATGCAGGAAGGTATGGCGCCTTCTGGCACTCGCATGTACTTACAGTCCTTGAAGACGGCCAACACATCGCGCCAACCCATACGAGCATCGTGCCCAGCTTTCCCTGCATCACGGGCCAGCTTAGCCCGGATGTACGTTCGCTCTTCCTCATTAAGCCACTTGACATCCTCTGGGAACCCTGGGATGATAAAGAACCAGACAATGGCAACCACGCAAGTGATAACACCCTCGATGATGAAAACCCACCGCCAGCCCCCGTAGCCTCGGAGTCCGGCCATCTTTCCTAGACCGCTGGCAAGCAGACCGCCGAAGGCGCCCGCTAGCGTGGTCGAGCTGAAGAAGAAACTAAAGCGCTTCTGTGCCTCGCTGCGCTTATACCACATGCCCAAAAGATAGAAGCCTAGGAGGCACTCTGTTAGCGAAAGGTCCCTAGAGCTGGGAAAGAGACCACTCACATCCAGGGAACATGCCCGTTTCAAACATTCCTGCGTCTCTATTAGTTATATGTCGGTGAAATCGATTGCCTTCATACCCAGGAACCAGCGTGTAGTCATCAATCCACCCCAGTTTGAGACCAAACCCTGACATATCATGACAAGGCCGAACCCGAACATACAAAAAGACACTGTCATCATCAGTAACCCTTTAAGCGGTGCACAACGGTGCTTATGGTCGTGGGATACATACACCATACATGAGGTTTCAACTTCTTCAGCAAGATATTGGATGGAATTTCGAATATAACGTAGGGCACAAAGAATATAGTGAGCGCGGTATTGTACTTCGTCCCCGTAGCGATGTTGAGGTCCGTCTCGAGCCCGAGTACGGCCGCATTGCTGATGTTGACACTATACCAGGCACAAACTGTTATGAAAATTATATCCTATTACCAAGACAGCAGAAGGCACATACCGATCCAGGAAAGCAAGCAGATACAGGACGCAGAGACACGGGACGATGTGCCAGTCAATCTTGGCCATGAGCCTGCGCTCCGTGGTTGTGGTGAGAGGAGGAAGATCTGATGTGAGCGCTTCAATGTGGCCCTCGGGTTTCAATCCGGGTTCGGGCTGAGGAGAGCGATCTATTGACTCTGTTTACGCAGCCTGAGGTCACTATTGTCTTCGTGAGACCTCGATTCATATGAACTGTACCTTCGGATGACCCCATTGTGACTGGTGGGCGGAAATATGGATACTATTGTATGCTTCTGTGTCTCTGCGCTAGATTGCGACACGATGGGTAGAAATGTTGTGACCGAATTATTCCAGCTGACAAGGGTGTACTCTCGTCAGATATAAGGTGCAACAGCAGTAATCGAGAAGCAAGGGATGTATGTCACGGAGAGCGCGTAAACAGACAAGATAAGGTGCAGAGATACTATTTTACGGAGAGGACCACGACAATTGGCCACGCAGAGGGGAGCAGGAAGAAGAAGAAGAAAAGACACCGCACAAGAGGGGCAAGCAGGGGTGCCAGACCAGATTGATAGTGAATACGGACTGCTTTGATGGCGGCTGACGAACCATCCAAGCTAACCAATCGCCTATACAGGCCGCTGTGATGAACACGGCAGTGGAGGAGGACCAATTAACTCATTGACTCGGGAGGCCTTACATTAGCGAGGGAATGAGACGGGTCGGATACATCCTACCCATTTCGGCCTAAACCGCAGGTCAGATAGCCTGACAGGCTGGGCATTGCTTAGCATGATTGTCCGATCCATGGTGCCTCCCGACTATGCCTCTCGAAGGTTTCATCCGGCTGTCCTATCTGTATAGTCTGAGGCCATGATGATGGCTTTATCGGGGTTGGAACCAAAGATGATACCAGTTTGGACGGATGTAACATGCCGAGGGGGAGAAAGTTTTAAGAGGAATGGAGGGAAAAATGCCGGCTGTCAGCTCCATCCAGTCTGCACATTCCCTGTCCCGGGATTCACAGACCTAGTCTAGAAGGAGCAGAGAGTACGCAGTAGTAGAGAGAGTATAGAGAGTAGGTATTTTTAAGCAATAGTCCAGCCATGGCCAACTAGTAGAAGATTAGTAGATAGTAGCCGTGCCAAACCCACCTTTTTCCCCGCAGATCCCTTCCTTCGCTAAGCTTATCTACCCCACAATTGGCAGTTCTCGAGCAGTTCGTTCCCTAAGCTTCAGGCATAATAGAATGGAGAGTTATAGACATCGCAACGACAACAAAGTATCTGCGCGCTGTCGAAATTTCCTGCTTTCGGGCCACTACAAAATTCATAGGCTGCAACATACTAAAGCCAAATGCACAATGGAGGTCCAATGAGAGGGCAAGAAGATATGGACCGGGTGGCACAGATGCCGTATCCAGTCTCACAACCTGCATAAATGCGCAAATAGAAGTCTCCGAAGCTGCTCGGGACAAGAGTGTCATGTCTGATCATTTGGGTCCATGCGTGGTGGCACTGGCCAGCCATGTGCTGCCCTTCATTCGTCCCACGTCCCCCCCCCCCCCCCCAACATCCTGAGGATCATTTGAGAGGACGCGTACGATGATACTTTCAACTTTCAATCTAGCAATATGCCCGCCCTTCCGGTAATGGTTCTGGAACACCCATAACCCTTATAAGCTAGCTTGTCATAAATAATAAATACTCGCCACCACGAGCTATCATACAATCGTACTATCTCTCTCCCAGTCCGCGCCGAGAAGAGACTCCGGATAGATGAGGGATCATTTATGCCACAGATATTCCCGAAATTCCCAAACATTCTCTAGAAAGCCCGCACACGATCATCACACACGGTCATTAGCTCGACGGTTGATCATCCACAGCCTTTCCCCATGCCTTCTCAAACGCCGAGTCATCATCCACTGCTACGACTGATGCTCCTGGGGTAGGCTCTTCTTCGTTGGCATCCTCCTTCTCAATCATCTCTGGGGCAGGTGATGTAGGAACATCAAAGCCAGCCTCTGCTCCCGATGGCTGCGTCCTTGAATCGGTCCCAAGCAGCTCAGAGTCAAAGTTGGAGCTGTATATAACAGCCGCAAAGGCCTCTAGCTCTCGTACCCCCTGTTCAATGGAAGTCAGATACAGGTTTGGGGGAGCTGTTCCATTTCCGATCACATGGGCTTGTCGAGCCAGGACGGCCAACACATTTGCAAGCTTCGTTTTCGTGTCGGAGCCGTCAGCCGCGGGGACGACCGTGGCGACCGAGTCAAAGGACTGAGGAACAGACGTGGGCACCTGAGTGGACGATTTGAACGCATCGGCCTTGCATTGATCAATAAGAGTCTGGAAGCATTCGTTGTTGAGGAGTAACATAACACGAATGAAAGTCGGGGAGTCGATCAGATCGGCCGTTTCGTCCAGGAGATGGCGCAGCGACGCTGTCGTTTGAGGTGTCGCGGGTTCCGTCACTCCAAGAACCCCGGACTCCTGCAACAGATAGTCCTCCTCTCCTCGCGAGGGGAGCACATAAGATAACCACTTCCGATGCCTGTTAGATGAATAACGGGTCAGCATCCGGCCAGTGAGACTTGCTCATAAAAAAACGTACTTCCTGTCCTCCTCGGTCTTGCCCTCTATCTTCCCACGGACTTGCAGGATCAATTCCGACAGCTTGCTCAGCGAGATGTCCTCCCGGGGATTCAAAGGTCCAAACACCTCCGTCACGGCGGCCTGCACCTCCTCCATCAACTGCTTCCAGCCTCGGTGAAGCAGCCACCAACTGAAGGCAAGGTATCTCCGATTTGTCTCAAAGTCATGACCCAGTGTTTGCGTGAGGTCGTCATCATCGTGATCCTCAAGTCGAATAGTTGAACCATCCGCTGGGGGTGTGGCCATAGAGATTACGCTGGAGAGGTAGTTGCGTCGGCCGAGCAGGTTAAGTTGAATTCGAGTGAAGATGGTCAGCAAGGTCAGGGTATAGATGAGCGTAAACGACCTAGTGATAGCTATGATGGTCTGTTAGACTCCTTGGTTCCTGTAAAGAAACAACGATACGAAATACTCACAGGTTATCTTGACCTCGTTCCACAGCTGGGTCTTATTTCGCTTCGGACGTGGTGAGCTGCCCCCCTCGATGGTCGACTCCCCTAATTGACTCGTACGGACAAATCCATCGCTTTGGAAGCTAGACAAGCTACGCCGATCATCATCCGTTATACTGGGGCCCACCGAGCTTAGATCCGAGCCTGTTCCTTCCCCAGCGTTAAGACGAGCCAGTCGTTCTGCACGCTTCCTCTGGAGCTCCTTGGTCAATTCTTCCACGGGAAGTGCCTCGAGGATATCCTCCGCCGCCGTCGGTAATAGGGCTAGCACAGTATAGGTACAATCGGTCTGGTTTTGTTCAAAGCGTCGCCGCAAGCTGGACAAGAGGCAATAGCCGTCAGTTACCGTTTTCGAGCACGCGAGCAGGTCACATCGATGAGATAAGTAGAGGTAAGGGAGGCTCATCACTTACTTCTCCCGAGCAATGCGGTCACTACTCATGCGCTCGCGCGCCTCTGAGATCTTGGACAGCAGGTACTGGCCTGCGAGATAGCCCGCTCCGATCACGCCAGCTCCGATCGCAAGGCCCTTGCGATTGCGCCGGAACCAGCGCTTAGTGGCACTGATCATTATGGAGCAAAGAGGATCGGGGACAGTTTCTCAGATATAAGGAGCAGTACAGTTCATCGTATGAAGTGAAAGAAAAAAGAAGAAAAGGAATAATGGAGGTTGGGAATCACAAGGAAAGCCGAAGCGACGGCGTGAGTGATGGAAGAGCGACGGCAAGCACGGTCGGGGATCGAGGGTCCCTGAAGCGGCCTCGGCTAAAGAGCAGCCAGCAACACGTATGATCGTCACCAGCGGGTCAGGCTATGGCGGATGCGAGGATATATGGTGGTCTGTAGATTAGTAGTAGCCAGAAAGGAACGAGTGTGAGCTAGTTGTTGGGAAGGCCAAATGGCAATAGTTTGTGCCACTTCATCCCCGCAATTAGTTGCATCATCGTTATAAGTCACGGTGGTTCTGCTCTTTTCATTTGCATCTCGGCCTGATTCTGTCCGACCATGAATGCGAACCAACCTTAGGCAGCCAGGCCAGTGCTGGCCAGGTACCGCCAATACCAGACGATACGGGTGCGGATGCCCCCTATCAGGGCTGATAAGGGATAAGGAGAACAGCCATCATACCGTCACAGGCGAGGGGCACCCCATCATTACATACACGCCATGACTCCCCATTATTCTTCCCTCCTCAACATCATCATCTCTATCTCTCTTTCTTTCTTTATCTTCTCACTCTTCCTCCTCCATATATAGCCCCCCCCCTCTCACCTTCACAATCATAATATACACATGGATTGTATCCCCAGCAGATCATGCCTCCCTCATAACCCGTTCTCCATGTCAACCTCTCCACACCGGTCCTAGTCAATCAATCCCGCTCTGTCCCCCCTCCCCCGAACGCCAGCGTCATCGTCATCACCGGTTCCCACCCCTTCAACCCCAGACTTGATCTGATCCATCCTTCGACTAAACACGTCGGAACCTCTTCCCCACTAGACAGCTCAGCTCCCACTCAACTGGACAGTCACTTGTTGCCTGTCGATCGCTGAGTTCAGTTAATTACTCTACACATACATAGGGTGGCACCGGTCGCTATCCCCATCAAGATGGAGCCCCGCAAAACGCCCCCGGAGTACTTTCTGGAGATCTTCGCAGATACAACCAACGTCCGCGACGTGTTAAAAGGTGAATCAGTTCTTCTCTTCACTGAACCTTTCCCTGTACGACTACACAGCTTAAATACTAACATTCTCTCTCCACAACCAGGTATCCTCAACACCATCTTCTTCCACCGATACTTCCCCTCTATCCGCCCCATCACCTTCGACGTCCTCGACTTCACCCTCCCCGCCATCAACGACGTAGATCTCGAAACCCTCATCGACTCTCGCGTGAGTTCCCTCGTCCGCCAGCACTCCTCAGCAGCCAGCGCCCCCGATGGCGGCGGCGGCGGGGGTGTCCGGGCCCGAATGGCTGTGGAATTCTACGAAAAGCGACGTCGACGACCGGGAATCTGGTTTGGCGGACTATCAGGGAAGGGCGAGGAAGAAGTATGCTGGGAAGTGTGGAATTTGGATGTGACGATAGCCACTCCTCGAACAGAGTCTGGTATGGACGCAACCCAAACCCCCACACTCAACGCCCATCCGCCAAGCTATTACCTCTCTCTCCCTCCTGTACTGACATGTGATTGCCGGGTCTAGAACGCGCCAAAGTGCGCAAAGCCATGGAGAATATGCTACAGAAAGCCGTCCTGAAGATTTTAGCCGTGGTTAGCCGCGATAAGGAGCACATTCCCCCGATTACTACGAGTGATTCGAATCCGTTCCCTTATCGCGTGGTTCTGAACCCCAGATCGGATGGTTGGCAGAATCGCTTCGGGTTATACTGATGCAGGCTAACCCTCCTATCCCTATCACCCTCTACTACTTCTTCCCATCCCAGTCACACACACACACACACACACACACACACACACACACACACACACACACACACACACAAAACATGTGCCCAGGCTACGGTTACCTGGACGCGAATATTGCTATGACATACATGAAAAACGATGCGCAGGGCAGGGCTGGCGCGGCAGGGCGCACATCTCGGTTATGTATGGAATGCTACCTATGTGCTTTTCCCAGGAGTAGCCCGCGCCACCACCACCCTGGTCTATTGATTTCCCATTCCGGCGTCGGTGGCGTCCACAATCACATCAACCA